>NC_068953.1:42505652-42710652 GCF_026419915.1 Harpia harpyja | reverse complement strand
CAGTTCTACCCCGCCGGCACCGGCTTGGGAGGCCGGGTCTACCCCGCGGGCACCGTCAGGGAGGCCAGGTCTACCCCGCTGGCGCCGCACAGGGAGTCCAGTTCTATCACGCCGGCGACAGCTAGGAAGAAAATGTATAGGCAGCCGGCGCCAGCTAGGGAGGCCAGGTCTACGCCACCGGCGCCGGCTTGGGAGGCCAGGTCTACGCCGCCGGCTCCGGCTTGGGAGGCCTGGCCTACGACGCTGGCGCCGGCTTGGGAGGCCAGGTCTACCCAGCTGGTGCCAGCTAGGGAGGCTAGGTCTACCCCGCCGGCGCCGGCTTGGGAGGCCAGGTCTACCCTGCTGGTGCCAGCTATGGAGGCCAGGTCTGCGCTGCCGGCGCCATCTTGGGAGGCCAGGTCTACTCTGCCGGCTCCGGCAGGGAGGCCAGGTCTAACTCGCCGGCGCCGGCTAGGGAGGCCAGGTCTACCCTGCTGGCGCCAGGTAGGGAGGCCAGTTCTACGCCGCCGGCGCCCGCTTGGGACGCCAGGTCTACCCCGCTGGCGCTGGGTAGGGAGGCCAGGTCTACCCCTCTGGCGCAGGCTTGGAAGGTCAGGTCTACCCCAACGGCGCCGGCTAGCGAGGAAATGTCTACGCTGCCGACGCCGACTAAAGGAGGCCAGGTGTGCGCCGCCGGCGACGGCTTGGGAGGCCAGGTCTACCCCGCCGGCGCCGGCAGGGAGGCCAGGTCTACCCCGCTGGCACCGGCTACGCAGGCCAGGTCTAACCCACCGGCGCCAGCTAGGGAGGCTAATTCTCCCTGGCCTGCGCCGCCTAGAGAGGTAAGGTCTACCCAACCGTCGCCGCCTAGAGAGCCCAGGTCTACCGCGCCGGCGCTTGCTTGGGAGGCCAGGTCTACCCCGACGGCACCGGCTACGGAGACCAGGTCTACTTCGCCGGTGCCGACAGGGAGGCCAGGTCTACCCCGCCGGCGCCGGAAGGTAGGCTAGGTCTACACCGACGGCGCCAGGTAGGTAGGGAATGTCTACGCCGCCGGCGCCGGCTAGGGAGGCCTGGTCTATGCTGCCGGCTTCGGCTTGGGAGACCAGGTCTACCCCGCCGTAGCCGGCTTGGGAAGCCAGGTCTACCCCGCCGGCGCCGGCTAGGGAGGCCAGGTCTACGACGCCGGCACCGGCTTGGGAGGCCAGGTCTGCACTGCCGGCACTGGCAGGGAGGCCAGGTCTACCCCGCTGTCGCTGGCTCGGGAGGCCAGGTCTACCCCTTTTGGCGCCGGCTTGGGAGGCCGGGTCTACCCCGCCGGTGCCGGCTAGCGAGGCAATGTCTACGCTGCCGACGCTGGCTAAGGAGGCCAGGTCTACGCTGCCGGCGCCAGGTAGGGAGGCCAGGTCTACCCCTCTGGCGCAGGCTTGGAAGGTCAGGTCTACCCCAATGGCGCCGTCTAGCGAGGAAATGTCTACGCTGCCGACGCTGACTAAAGGAGGCCAGGTGTGCGCCGCCGGCGCTGGCTTGGGAGGCCAGGTCTACCCCGCCGGCGCTGGCTTGGGAGGCCAGGTCTACCCCGCCGGCGCCGGCAGGGAGGCCAGGTCTACCCCACTGGCACCGGCTACACAGGCCAGGTCTAACCCGCCGGCGCCAGCTAGGGAGGCCAAGTCTCCCCGGCCTGCGCCACCTAGAGAGGTAAGATCTACCCGACCGGCGCCGCCTAGAGAGGCCAGGTCTACCGCGCCGGCGCTTGCTTGGGAGGCCAGGTATACCCCGACGGCACCGGCTACGGAGACCAGGTCTACTTCGCCGGTGCCGACAGGGAGGCCAGGTCTACCCCGCCGGCGCCGACAGGGAGGCCAGGTCTACCCCGCCGGCACCGGAAGGTAGGCTAGGTCTACGCCGCCGGCGCCAGGTAGGTAGGGAATGTCTACGCCGCCGGCGCCGGCTACAGCGTCCAGGTCTACCACGCCGGCGGTGGCTAGGGAGGCCAGGACGACCCAGCCAGCGCGGGCTTGGGAGGCCAGGTCTACCCCGCCGGAGCCGGCTAGAGAGGAAATGTCTACGCTGCCGACGCCGGCTAAGAAGGCCAGGTCTACCCCACCAACGCCGGCAGGGAGGCCACGTCTGCCCTGCCGGCGCTGGGTAGGGAGGCCAGGTCTTCCGCGCCGGCGCTGGCTAGGGAGGCCAGGTCTACCCCGCCGGCGCCGGCAGGGAGGCCAGGTCTTCCCCGCCGGCGCCGGCTAAGAAAAAAATGTCTACGCCGCCGGCGCACAGGTAGGGAGGCCAGGTCTATGCTGCCAGCGCCGGCTTGGGAGGCCAGGTCTACCCCCCCGGCTCCGGCTAGGGAGGCCAGGTCTACCCCGATGTCGCCATCTAGGGAGGCCAGGTCTACGCCGCCGGCGCCGGCAGGGAGGCCAGGTCTACCCCGCCGGCGCCGGCTAGGGAGGACAGGTCTACGCCACTGGCGCCGGATTGAGAGTCCAGGTCTACCACGCTCACGCAGATAGGGAGGCCAGGTCTACCCCGCCGGCGCCGGCTAGGGAGGCCTGGTCTATCCCGCCGGCGCCGGCTAGGAAGATGTCGTGGTTTAACCCCAGCCAGCAACTAAACACCACACAGCCGCTCACTCACTCCCCCCCACTCAGTTGGATGGGGGAGAAAATCGGGAAAAGAAGCAAAACCCGTGGGTTGAGATAAGAACGGTTTAATAGAACAGAAAAAAAGAAACTAATAATGATAATGATAACACTAATAAAATTACAACAGCAATAATGAAAGGATTGGAATGTACAAATGATGCACAGTGCAATTGCTCACCACCCGCCGACCGACACCCAGCCAGTCCCCGAGCGGTGAATCCCTGCCCCCCCCCACTTCCCTGTTCCTAAACTGGATGGGACGTCACATGGTGTGGAATACACCGTTGGCCAGTTTGGGTCAGGTGCCCTGGCTGTGTCCTGTGCCAACTTCTTGTGCCCCTCCAGCTTTCTCACTGGCTGGGCATGAGAAGCTGAAAAATCCTTGACATTAGTCTAAACACTACTGAGCAACAACTGAAAACATCAGTGTTATCAACATTCTTCACGTACTGAACTCAAAACATAGCACTGTACCAGCTACTAGGAAGACAGTTAACTCTATCCCAGCTGAAACCAGGACAGTATCCACCCCTTATTCTATACCATTGACGTCATGCACAGTTCCCATACCTTTAGTTACATCCTGATCAATCATCACCTTTCCATTCCTTTAAGACATATGAGCAATGATATATGTATACACACACAGAGATATCATTCCTTTAGTTCATGGGTCATGTTCATAAAATGTTCATTGAGTTCATTTAGTTTCCGACTCTGGGCTCCATCTGTCATACCAGTCTTTTCTGGGCAGGAGGGATGGTGCAAAGTCCTCTCAGTCGGTAGAGCAGAATTGGGCTTCAGTGCAGTGTGACAAGCAGGTGACATTTGGCGCAGCAGGAGGATGGTGTGTACCGTTGGATTGTTGCATGCTGGAGTCAGTTCTGGTTCCATCACTACTGTGCTTTGCTCAGTTTTATCACAGTTCTTTTCTTGCTTGATCTAAGTGATTCTTACTATAGTACTATGGATATAGCACATAATTATAGTAAGGATAACATACAGTAGCAGGGTTATATAGCAACTAATATACAGTTTAATTCTGGCTGTTCTCACCTAAAATTAAATCCCCTTGAGGCACACATCGGACTTCCCCATCTTTTCGCATCACCCACCAAGTGCACCCAGGCCCTTGAGCAAAAGCAATCCCACGAATGGGTTTACCTTTGCCTGAGGCAGGAGTAACCCAGACTGTCTTCCCTAACATATTTTTTACGTGCACTACAGGGACTTTATCCCCTTCTACAGTATGTAAAAATTCCGACTGGGCAGGGCCACCCCGATTGGCAGATCCTCTGGTGTTGACTAACCAGGTGGCTTTTGCTAAATGTGTATCCCAATGTTTGAAAGTTCCACCCCCCATTGCTCTCAATGTAGTCTTTAACAGTCCATTGTATCGCTCAATTTTCCCAGAGGCTGGTGCATGATAGGGGATATGATACACCCACTCAATGCCATGCTCTTTGGCCCAGGTGTCTATGAGGTTGTTTCGGAAATGAGTCCCGTTGTCTGACTCAATTCGTTCTGGGGTGCCATGTCGCCACAAGACTTGCTTTTCTAGGCCCAGGATAGTGTTCCGGGCGGTGGCATGGGGCACAGAATATGTTTCCAGCCACCCAGTGGTTGCTTCCACCATCGTGAGCACATAGCGCTTGCCTTGGCGAGTTTGTGGGAGTGTGATATAGTCAATCTGCCAGGCTTCTCCATATTTATATTTCAGCCATCGCCCTCCATACCACAGGGGCTTTAACCGCTTGGCTTGCTTAATTGCAGCACATGTTTCACATTCATGGATAACCTGTGCAATAGTGTCCATGGTCAAGTCCACCCCTCGGTCACGAGCCCATCTATATGTTGCATCTCTTCCCTGATGGCCTGAAGTATCATGGGCCCACCGAGCCATAAATAGCTCACCCTTATGTTGCCAGTCCAGGTCCACCTGAGCCACTTCAATCTTGGCAGCCTGATCCACCTGTTGGTTGTTTTGATGTTCTTCAGTGGCCCGACTCTTGGGTATGTGAGCATCTACATGACGTACTTTTACAACCAGATTCTCTAGCCGGGATGCAATATCTTGCCACAGTGCGGCAGCCCAGATGGGTTTACCTCTGCGCTGCCAGTTGCTCTGCTTCCATTGCTGTAGCCACCCCCACAGGGCATTTGCCACCATCCATGAGTCAGTATAGCGATAGAGCACTGGCCACTTTTCTCTTTCAGCAATATCTAATGCTAGCTGGATGGCTTTCACCTCTGCAAACTGACTCGATTCACCTTCTCCTTCAGCAGTTTCTGCAACTTGTCGTGTAGGACTCCATACGGCAGCTTTCCACCTCCGATGCTTTCCCACGATGCGACAGGATCCGTCAGTGAACAGGGCATATTGCCTCTCATTTTCTGGCAGTTTATTATACAGCGGGGCCTCTTCAGCACGTGCCACCTCCTCCTCTGGCGACATTCCAAAATCTTTGCCTTCTGGCCAGTCCGTGATCAATTCCAAAATTCCCAGGTGACTGGGGTTTCCTATGCGAGCCCGTTGTGTGATCAGTGCAATCCACTTACTCCACGTGGCATCGGTCGCGTGATGTGTAGAGGAGACCCTCCCTTTGAACATCCAGCCCAGCACTGGCAGTCGGGGTGCTAAGAGGAGCTGTGTTTCAGTACCAACAACTTCTGAGGCAGCTTGAACTCCTTCATATGCTGCCAATATCTCCTTTTCAGTTGGAGTATAGCGAGCCTCGGATCCTCTGTATCCCCGACTCCAAAACCCCAGGGGTCGGCCTCGGGTCTCCCCAGGTGCTTTCTGCCAGAGGCTCCAGGTAGGGCCATTCTCCCCAGCTGCAGTATAGAGCACATTTTTAACATCTTGTCCTGTCCGGACTGGTCCAAGGGCTACTGCGTGAACAATCTCCCGTTTAATTTGTTCAAAGGCTTGTTGTTGCTCAGGGCCCCATTGAAAATCATTCTTCTTTCGGGTCACTTGATAGAGAGGGCTTACAATCAGACTGTAATTTGGAATATGCATTCTCCAAAAGCCCACGACACCTAAGAAGGCCTGTGTTTCCTTTTTATTAGTTGGTGGAGACATAGCTGCTATTTTGTTAATCACATCCATTGGGATCTGACGACGCCCATCTTGCCATTTTATTCCTAAAAACTGGATCTCCCGTGCAGGTCCCTTGACCTTACTTTCTTTTATGGCAAAACCGGCTTTCAGAAGGATTTGGATTATTTTCTTCCCTTTCTCAAAGACTTCTTCTGCCGTGTTGCCCCATACGATGATGTCATCAATGTATTGCAGGTGTTCCGGAGCTTCACCTTTTTCCAGTGCAGTCTGGATTAGTCCATGGCAAATGGTGGGGCTGTGTTTCCACCCCTGGGGCAATCGATTCCAAGTGTACTGGACACCCCTCCAAGTAAAGGCAAATTGTGGACGACACTCTGCTACCAGAGGGATTGAGAAAAACGCATTAGCAATGTCAGTTGTAGCATACCACTTGGCTGCCTTTGACTCTAGTTCGTATTGAAGTTCTAGCATATCTGGAACGGCAGCACTCAGCGGTGGCGTAACTTCATTCAGGCCGCGATAGTCAACTGTTAGTCTCCACTCCCCATTAGACTTTCACACGGGCCATATGGGACTATTAAAAGGTGAGCGAGTTTTGCTGATCACTCCTTGGCTCTCCAGTTGGCGAATCAACTTGTGGATGGGAATCAGAGAGTCTCGGTTGGTGCGATATTGCCGCCGGTGCACCGTCGTGGTAGCAATTGGTACTTGTTGTTCTTCAACCCTCAGCAACCCCACAATCGAAGGGTCTTGAGAGAGACCAGGCAGGGTAGACAGCTGTTCCGTGCCCTCCGTCTCCAAGGCAGCTATACCAAAAGCCCATCGATACCCCTTCGGGTCCTTAAAATACCCTCTCCTGAGATAGTCTATGCCAAGGATGCACGGAGCCTCTGGACCAGTCACAATGGGGTGTTTCTGCCATTCATTCCCAGTTAGGCTTACTTCAGCTTCCAATACAGTTAACTCTTGGGATCCCCCTGTCACACCAGAAATACAAATGGGTTCTGCCCCTTCATAACTTGATGGCATTAAAGTACACTGTGCGCCGGTGTCTACTAGAGCCTTATACTCCTGTGGGTCTAACGTGCCAGGCCATCGAATCCACACAGTCCAATAGACCCGGTTATCCCTTTCCTCCACCTGGCTGGAGGCAGGGCCCCTCTAATTCTGGTCAGAGTATCCAGTATTCACTTCTCGTAAAATTGGCTCAGAAGTCCCTTCAAGAGGATCAGAAATAAGATCAGCCCTTCTACTCTGTTTGGAAACCGGAGCGGCATTTTTCCTGGTAGAATCCCCTTTTGTGGTGTTTTTTCCTCGCAGCTCACGTACCCGTGCATTTAGGACCGAGGTAGGTTTTCCATCCCATTTCCTCATGTCCTCTCCATGATCACATAAGTAAAACCACAGGGCACCTCGCGGTGTGTACCTTCTATATTCTCTCTCTTGGGCAGAGGAGCGCTCACTCCTAATAGCTGAGACATTGGTCCTTACAGGTGGGCAACAGGACATCTCCTCTTTGAATTGCTGGAAATCCTCGGACAGCTTCTCCACAGCCGAAATGCAGACTTGTAGGGAGGAGGAGAGATTTTCTTCGTATTGACGGAGTTGGCGAGCCACTTCATCCACTGTCGGTGCCTCTTCGTCTTTCCAGGTCATTATTGCCAGTGAGTTGGCATAGGACGATGGTGCGCTCCGTACAAACTTCCGCCACATGGGTCGTGTGCATTGGACTTTGTCTGGATCTTTGGGTAATTGTGGGTTGTCCGGATCATGATGAATTGCCTCTAGCACAGCTAATTCCCTCAGATATTGGATACCTTTTTCCATGGTTGTCCACTTGCTTGATTGACATATAACATCTTCCTTAAAGGGGTACCTTTCCTTCACACTTGACAGGAGTCGCCTCCAGAGGCTGATGGCTTGTGTCCCTCTTCCAATTGCCTCCTCAATGCCACCTTCCCTGGCAAGCGATCCCAGCTGCTTGGCTTCCCTACCTTCTAATTCCAAGCTATTAGCCCCATTGTCCCAGCATCGGAGGAGCCAGGTGATAATATGCTCACCTATACGGCGGCCAAAATCTTTTCGCATATCCCGCAGCTCACTCAAGGATAGGGACCGGGTTATTACCTCTGGTTCTGCCTCTTCCTCCTGTTCCCGTGATGACCCTGGTTCGCCTTCATCCTTCGCTAAGCGAACTGATTTTTTTGTATATTTCTTTTTCTGTACGGGGGCAACTGATACTGGTGCAGGTTGGTCCCCTGGTTCAGTTGCAGTACCGCTCGCTGGGTCTTGGATAACCACAGTGTCTGTTGCCAAGGTTTGGGTAGCTGCCGTGCTCATTGCCGAGGCTGGAGGGGCTGCAGTGCCTGTCGCTGAGGTTTGGGTAGCCACAGTGCTCGTCGCCGGGGCTGGAGGGGCCGCAGTGCCCGTTGCCGAGGTTTGAGTGACCGCAGTGCTCATCGTTTTGTTGTTAGGTCCAGAGACCTTCTCTTCCCCTTGAGGGTACTGAGTGGTGTCGAACAGGGCTCGATAGGCATGGGCCAGGCCCCAGCACGTTGCAGTAATTTGTTATCTCTCTGGAGCTGCCGGGGTGACAGCATACCTTTTCCAAATATTTTACTAGTTCTTCTGGATTCTGCACTTGTTCAGGGGTGAATTTCCAAAACATTGGAGGTGCCCACTTTTCTAGGTACTTGCCCATACTACCCACACACCCTGCCACTCATAATTATCCAGCCTTGGGGCAGATCTCTGGGTGATTTTCTTAAATAGTTGTTTAACCTTAAACGAGAGCTGGACCACATTCAGAAGCATGCTAATTCCTAGCAGTAGGGCTAGGACCGTGCTGGTCCCAACATCCCAAGAGTATTCAAATTTTTCAAAATTCTCAAACACCATTGTAACTGGACTGAAGGAGAAAGGAGAGGGGAAGAAAGGTATCCCACCCATAGACTGGTTTTCCAAGGAGGAAAGGTAAATGGTATAATTATTAATAGTTTCCCACAGATGGCTTCCACAGTATAAAGGTGACAATGCTGGGTGCAAGTACCGGATTAATCCCACAGCCGACGACTTTATCATACCATAAACCAGTGTTATACAATACATCAAAGCGAAAACCTTAATCCACCTCCCACGGATGATAAGCAGCAGAAGAGGGACTACATACAGCAAGCGAGGTGATACATAACAGAACTTTAAAAACCAGAGCAACAACTCTAAGAACACATAAATCAACATAATGACCAGCGACTATTAGACCGATATAATGAATGCTTATAACAAATTTGTTTTAACAAGCTCTGGTCAGGTTTGTCGTTATCTCAACCCTTCGTGCCCCACGTTGGGCGCCAAAAAAGGACTGTCGTGGTTTAACCCCAGCCAGCAACTAAACACCACGCAGCCGCTCACTCACTCCCCCCCACTCAGTGGGATGGGGGAGAAAATCGGGAAAAGAAGCAAAACCCGTGGGTTGAGATAAGAACGGTTTAATAGAACAGAAAAGAAGAAACTAATAATGATAATGATAACACTAATAAAATTACAACAGCAATAATGAAAGGATTGGAATGTACAAATGATGCACAGTGCAATTGCTCACCACCCGCCGACCGACACCCAGCCAGTCCCCGAGCGGTGAATCCCTGCTCCCCCCCACTTCCCCGTTCCTAAACTGGATGGGACGTCACATGGTATGAAATACACCGTTGGCCAGTTTGGGTCAGGTGCCCTGGCTGTGTCCTGTGCCAATTTCTTGTGCCCCTCCAGCTTTCTCACTGGCTGGGCATGAGAAGCTGAAAAATCCTTGACATTAGTCTAAACACTACTGAGCAACAACTGAAAACATCAGTGTTATCAACATTCTTCACGTACTGAACTCAAAACATAGCACTGTACCAGCTACTAGGAAGACAGTTAACTCTATCCCAGCTGAAACCAGGACAGAAGAAAATGTCTACGCTGCCGGCGCAAGCTAGGGAGGCCAGGTCTACCCCGCTCGCGCCGGAAGGGAGGCCATGTCTACCCAGACGGCGCCGCATAGGGAGGCAATGTCTTAGCCGCCGGCGCCAGCTAGGGAGGCCAGGTCTACGCCGCCGGTACGGGCTTGGGAGGGCAGGTCTATCCCGCGGTCGCCGGCAGGGAGGCCAGGTCTACCCGGCCTGCGCCGCCTAGAGAGGCCAGGTCTACGCCGCCGGCTCCGCCTTGGGAGGCCCGGTCTACCTCGCCGGCGCCGGATAGGGAGGCCAGATCTATCTCGCAGGCGCAGGCTAGGAAGACAATGTCTACCCCGCTGGCACCGGCTACGGAGGCCAGGTCTAACCCGCTGGCGCCAGCTAGGGAGGCGATGTCTCTGCGGCCTGCGCCGCCTAGAGAGGTAAGGTCTACCCGACCGGCGCCGCCTAGAGAGGCCAGGTCTACCGCACCGGCTCTTGCTTGGGAGGACAGGTAAACCATGACGTCGCCGGCTACGGAGGCCAGGTCTACTGCGCGGGCGCCGGCAGGGAGGCCAGGTCTACCACACCGGCGAGGATCGGAGGCCAGGTCTACCTCGCCAGCGCCGGCTTGGGAGGCCAGATCTACCCCGCCGGCGCCGGCATGGGGGCCAGGTCTACCCCGCCGGCACCGGCAGGGAGGCCAGGTCTACCACACCGTCGAGGATAGGGAGGCCATGTCTACACCGCCGGCGCCGGCTTGGGAGGCCAGGTCTACCCCGACGGCGCCGGCAGGGAGTCCAGGTCTACGCCACCGGCGCCGTCTAGGGAGGCAATGTCTACGCCACCGACGCCGGCTAGGGAGGCCAGGACTACGACCCTGGCGCCGCCTTGGGAGGCCAGGTCTACCCCGCCGGCACAGGCAGGGAGGCCAGGTCTACCCCGCCCGTGCCGGCAGGGAGGCCAGGTCTACCCCGCTGTCGCCGTCTAGGGAGGCCAGGTCTACGCTGCCGGCGCCGCCTTGGGAGGCCAGGTCTACCCCGCCGGCGCCGGCTAGGCAGGTAATGTCTACGTCGCAGACGCCGGCTAGGGAGGCCAGCTCTACGACGCTGGCACCGGCTGGGAGGCCAGGTCTATCACGCCGGCGCTGGCAGGGCGGTCATGTCTAGCCCACCGTTGCCGGATATGGAGGCCCTGTCTAACCCGCCGGCGCCGGCTTGGGAGGCCAGGTCTAGCCCGCTGGCGCCGGCAGGGAGGCCAGGTCTAGCCCGCCGGCGCCGGCAGGGAGGCCAGGTCTACGCCTCCGGCGCCGGCAGGGAGGCCATGTCTACCCCTCCAGCGCCGGCTACGGTGGCCCGGTATACCCCTCTAGAACCCGCTAGGGAGGCCAGGTCTACAATGCTGGCGCTGGCAGGGAGGCCAGGTCTACCACGCCAGTGCCGGCTAGGGAGGCCAGGTCTACCCCGCCGGCGCCGGCAGGGAGGCCAGGTCTACCCCTCCGGCGCCGGCTACGGTGGCCCGGTATACCCCTCTGGAGCCCGCTAGGGAGGCCAGGTCTACAATGCCGGCGCCGGCAGGGAGGCCAGGTCTACCACGCCAGTGCCGGCTAGGGAGGCCAGGTCTACCCCGCCGGCGCCGGCACGGAGGCCAGGTCTACACCGCCATTGCCGGCTACGAGGGCCAGGTCTATCCCGCCGGCACCGGATAATAAGACAATGTATACGCAGTCAGCGCCTGCTAGGGAGGCCAGGTCTCTCCCGCCGGTGCCGGCTAGGAAGACAATGTATACGCAGCCGGCGCCAGCTAGGGAGGCCAGGTCTACACCACCGGCGCCGGCTTGGGAGGCCAGGACTATTATGCCAGCGCCGGCTAGGGAGGCCACTTCTACGCCGCCGGCGCCGGCTTGGGAGGCCAGGTCTACGCCGCCGGTGCCTGCTTGGGAGGCCAGGTCTAGACCGCCGGCGCCAGCAGGGAGGCCAGGTCTACCCTGCTGGTGCCGGCTAGGGAGGGCAGGTCTACCCCGCCGGCGCCGGCTAGGGAGGCCAAGTCTACGCCGCGGGCGGCGGCTAGGAAGACAATGTATTCGCAGCCGGCGCCTGCTAGGGAGGCCAGGTCTACCCCGCCGGCGCCGGCTAAAGAGGCCAGGTCTATCCCGCCGGCGCTGGCTGGGAAGACAATGTATACGCAGCCGGCGCCAGCTATGGAGGCCAGGTCTACACCACCGGAACCGGCTTGGGAATCCAGGTCTACCATGCCGGCGGTGCCTAGGGAGGCCAGGTCCACCCCGCCGGCGCAGGCTTGGGAGGCCAGGTCTACCCCGCCGGCGCCGGCAGAGAGGACAGTTCTACCCCGCTGGTGCCGGCTAGGGAGACCAGGTCTATGACGCCGGCGCTGGATAGGGAGAACAGGTCTACCCCGCCGGCGCCGGCTAGCGAGGAAATGTGTATGCCGCCAACGCTGGCTAGGGAGGCCAGGTCTACCCCGCCGGTGCCGGCTAGAGAGGCCAGGTCAACCGAGCCGGCGCCAGCAGGGAGGACAGTTCTAACTCGCTGGCGCCGGTTTGGGAGGCCAGGTCTACCCCGCCGGTGCTGGCAGGGAGGACAGATCTAACTCGGTGGTGCCGGCTTTGGAGGCCAGGTCTACCCCGCCGGCGCCGGCAAGGGAGGCCATGTCTACCCCTTGTGGCGCCGGCTAGGGAGACCAGGTCTACCCCGCCGGTGCCGGCTATGGTGGCCAGGTGTTCCGCGCCGGCGCCGGCTGGGGTGGTCAGGTCTAACTCGCCAGCGCCGGATAGGGAGGCCAGGTCTACCAAGCCGGTGCCGGCTAGCGAGGCAATGTGTACGCTGCCGACGCCGGCTAAGGAGGCCAGGTCTACGCTGCCGGCGCCAGCTTGGGAGGCCAGGTCTACCCCGACGGCGCCGGCAAGGAGGCCAGGTCTACCCCACCGGCACCGGCTACGGAGGCCAGGTCTACGCTGCCGGCGCCGGCTTGAGAGGCCAGGTCAACCCAGCCGGCGCCGCCTAGAGAGGCCAGGTCTACCTCGCTGGCGCCGGCTAGGGAGGCCAGGTCTACGCTGTCGGCGCGGGCTTGGGAGGCCAGGTCTACCCCGCGGGCGCCGTTAGTGAGGCAAGTTCTAACCCGGCAGCGCCGGAAGGGAGGCCAGGTCTACCAAACCGGCGCCGGCTAGGGAGGCATAGTATACGCTGCCGGCGTCGGCTAGGGAGGCGAGTTCTACGCCGCCGGCGCCGGCTAGGGAGGCCAGGTCTACCGCCCTGGCGCCTGCTTGGGAAGCCAGGTCTACCCCGCCGGAAACGGCAGGGAGGCCAGGTCTTCCTTGCCGGCGCCGGCTAGGGAGGCCAGGTCTACCCCGCCAACGCCAGCAGGGAGGCCAGGTCTATGTCGCCGGCGCCCGCTAGGGATGCCAGGTCTACCCTGCTGGCGCTGGGTAGGGAGGCCAGGTCTTCCTTGCCGGAATCATCTAGGGAGGTCAGGTCTACCTCGCCGGCGCCGGATAAGGAGGCCAGGTCTATCCCGCCTGCACAGTCTAGGAAGACAATGTCCACGCCGGCGGCGCCAGCTAGGGAGGATAGGTCTACCCCGCCGGCGCTGGCAGGGAGCTGAGGTCTACCCCGCCGGTGCCGGCTTGGGAGGCAGTGTTTACGACTCCGGCGCCACCTTGGGAGGCCAGGTCTAGCCCCCTGGTGCCGGCTAGGGAGGCCAGGTCTACCCCTTGTGGCGCCGGCTTGGGAGGCCAGGTCTACCCCGCCGGCACCGGCTAGCGAGGCAATGTCTATGCTGCCGACGCCGACTAGGGAGACCAGGTCTACCCCGCCCGCGTACGCTAGGGAGGCCAAGTCTACCCAGCCGGTTCCGCCTAGAGAGGCCAGGTCTAGCCCGCCGGCGCCGGCTAAGGAGGCCAGGTCTACCCCGCTGGCGCCGGCTAGCGAGGCAATGTCTACCCTGCCGACACCGGCTACAGAGGCCAGGTCTACCCCGCCGGCATAGTCTAGGGAGGCCAAGTCTACCCGGCCGGAGCCGCCTAGGGAGGCCAGGTTTACGCCGCCGGCGCTGGCCTGGGAGGCCACGTCTACCCCGCTGGCACCAGCTTGGGAGGCCGGGTCTAACTCGCCGGCGCCGGCACGGAGGCCAGGTCTACCACGCTGGCAGGCTAGGGAGGCCACGTCTACCCCGCTGGCGCCGGCACGGAGGCCAGGTCTACCCCGCTGGCACCGGCTAGGGAGGCCAGGTCTACCCCCCTGGCGCCGGCTTGGGAGGCCAGTTCTACCCCGCCGGAACCGGCAGGGAGGCCAGGTCTACCCCGCCGGCACCGGCTGCGGAGGCCAGGTCTAACCCGCCGGCGCCGGAAAGGGAGGCCAGGTCTACCATGCCTGCGCCTTTTAGAGAGGCCAGGTCTACCCCACGGCACCGGCTAGGGAGGCCAGGTCTACCCCGCCGGCGCCGGCTAGGGATGCCAGGTCTACGCGGACGGAGCCGGCTTGGGAGGCCAGGCCTACCCCACCGGCGCCGGCTAGGGAGGAGAGGTCTACACTGTAGGCGCCGGAAGGGAGGGCAGGTCTACGCCACCGGCGCCGGCAGGGAGGCCAGGTCTACCCCGCCGGCGTCGGCTTGGGAGGCCTGGTCTACCCCGCCAGCGCCGGCAGGGAGGCCAGGTCTACCCGGCCGGCGCCATCTAGGGAGGCAATGTCTACGTCGCCGAAGCCGGCTAGGGAAGCCAGCTCTACGACGCCGGTGCCGGCTTGAAAGGCCAGGTCTACCCCGCCGGCGCTGGCATGGAGGCCAGGTCTAGCCTGCCGTCGCCCGATATGGAGGCCAGGTCTACACCACCGGCGCAGGCTTGGGAGGCCAGGAATACCATGTCAGCGCCGGCTAGGGAGGCCAGGTCTACGCCGCCGGCGCTGGCTTGGGAGGCCAGGTCTACCCCGCTGGCGCCGGCAGGGAGGCCAGGTCTATCACACCAGCGCCGGCTAGGGAGGCCAGGTCTACGCCGCCGGCTCCGGCAGGGAGGCCAGGTCTTCCTTGCCGGCGCCGGCAGGGTGTCCAGGTCTACCCCGCTGGCACCGGCTAGGGAGGCCAAGTCTACCCAGCCTGCGCCGCCTAGAGAGGCCAGGTCTACCCAGCCATCGCCGCCTAGAGAGGCCAGGTCTACCCCGCCGGTGCCGGCTAGGGAGGCCAGGTCTACTCCGGCAGCGCCGGCTAGGGAGGCCAGGTCTACACCACCGGCGCTGGCTAGGAAGACAATGTATACGCAGCAGGCGCCAGCTAGGGAGACCAGGTCTACACCACCGGCGCCGGCTTGGGAGGCCAGGTCTACCCTGCCGGCTCCGGCAGGGAGGCCAGGTCTACCCCTCCTGCGCCGGCTAGGGATGCCAGGTGTACGCCGTTGGCGTGGGCTTGGGAGGCCCAGTCTACCCCGTGGGCGCCTTCAGGGAAGCCAGGTCTACCCCGCCGGCGCAGGCTAGGGAAGCCAGGTCTATCCCGCCGGCACCGGCTAGGGAGACCAGGTCTTCCCCGCCGGCACCGGCTTCGGAGACCAGCTCTACCCCACCGGCGCCGGTTTGGGTGGTGTAGTGGGTTGACCCTGGCTGGATGCCAGGTGCCCACTAAACCATCTCTATCACTCCCCCTTCTTAAGTGGACAGGGGGAAGAAAATATAACCAAAGGCTCCTGGGTCAAGATAAGGACAGTTTAATAAACTGAAAGCCAAGGTCGCGCGCGAAAGCAAAGAAAAACAAATGATATTATTCTCTACTTCCCATCAGCAGGCGATGTCTAGCCACTTCCTGGGAAGCAGGGTGTATTGGTTTTGTGTGGCAAGGTTTTGGTAGCGGGTGGGGTTACAGGGGTGGCTTCTGTAAGAAGCTGCTGGAAGCTTCCCCTGTGTTTGACAGAGCCCATACCAGCCGGCTCTAAGACAGACCCGCCGCCGGCCAAGGCCGAGCCAATCAGCGATAGTGGTAACGCCTCTGTGATAACATTTTTAAGAAGGAAAAAAAGTTGGGACGGCGGTATTCGGCAGCCGGAGAGAGGAGTGAGAACATGTAAGAGAAACAACCCTGCGGACACCAAGGTCAGTGAAGAAGGAGGGGGAGGAGATGCTCCAGGCGCCGGAGCAGAGATTCCCCTGCAGCCCGTGGTGAAGACCATGGTGAGGCAGGCTGTCCCCCTGCAGTCCATGGAGGTCCACGGTGGAGCAGATATCCACCTGCAGCCCGTGGAGGACCCCACGCCGGAGCAGGTGGGTTCCCGAAGGAGGCTGTGACCCCGTGGGAACCCCGCGCTGGAGCAGGCTCCTGGCAGGACCTGCGGATCTGTGGAGAGAGGAGCCCACGGAGCAGGTTTTCTGGCAGGACTTGTGACCCCGTGGGGGGCTCACGCTGGAGCAGTCTGTGCCTGAAGGATTGCACACCGTGGAAAGGACCCATGCTGGAGCAGTTCGTGAAGAACTGCAGCCCGTGGGAAGGACCCACGTTGGAGAAGTTCGTGGAGGACTGTCTCCCGTGGGTGGGACCCCACGCTGGAGCAGGGGAAGAGTGTGATGAGTCCTCCCCCTGAGGAGGATGAAGCGGCAGAAAATAACGTGTGATGAACTGACCGTAAACCCCATCCCCGTCCCCCTGTGCCGCTGGGGGGGTGGTAGAGAATCCGGGAGTGAAGTTGTGCCCGGGAAGAAGGGAGGGGTGGAGGGAAGGTGTTCTGAGATTTGCTTTTATTTCTCATTACCCTATTCCGGTTGATTTGTAATAAATCAAGTTAATTTTTCCCCAAACTGAGTCTGTTTTGCCTGTGACGGTAATTGGTGAGTGATCTCTCCTATCCTTATCTCGACCCACAAGCTCTTTGTTATATTTTCTCTCCCCTGTCCAGTTGAGAAGGAGGGGGAGTGATAGAACAGCTCTGGTGGGCACCTGGCATCCAGCCAGGGTTAACCCATCACACAGTACCACAGTACGCGTAGTGGTTGCTCCTGAAGACAAAAAATGCCCCCCTTCCGTCTCCCTTTACTTAGCTTTTATATCTGAGCTGACGTCATATGGTATGGAATATCTGTTTGGTTAGTTTAGGTCAGCTGTCCTGGTTATGTCCCCTCCCGAGATCTCGCCCTGCCCCAGCCTGCCGTTGAGGGGGGGGCAAAAATGTTGGAGAGACAGCCTTGATGCTGTGCCAGCACTGCTCAGCAGTAGCCAAAACACTGGTGTGTTATCAACACCTTTCTAGCTACTGATGCAGAGCACAGTGCTATGAGGGCTGCTATGGGGAGTATTAACTCCATTTCAGCCAGACCCAATACAATCTCCACCCCTTATTCCATACCATTTGCATCATGCTCAGGTCCCACATAATTTAATACAGATATCTTCTAACCATGCCATTGTATTTAATTCTCATTACTGAAATCCCTTCTCAAACACTTCTTCTGCCTCGTTGCCCCACACGATGATGTCATCTATGTATTGTAAATGTTCAGGGGCATCGCCTTGTTCCAGTGCTGTTTGGATTAGTCCGTGACAAATGGTAGGGCTGTGCTTCCACCCCTGGGGCAGTCGATTCCAGGTGTATTGGACACCTCTCCATGTGAAAGCAAACTGTGGCCTGCACTCTGCTGCCAAAGGAATGGAGAAAAACGCATTGGCAATATCAATTGTAGCATACCACGTGGCTGCCTTTGATGCCAGTTCATACTGGAGCTCTAACATGTCTGGTACAGCAGCACTCAGTGGCGGTGTCACTTCATTCAGGCCGCGATAATCTACTGTTAACCTCCACCCTCCATCAGACTTTCGCACTGGCCATATAGGACTATTAAAAGGTGAATGAGTCTTGCTGATGACTCCTTGGCTCTCTAGTTGATGGATCAGCTCATGGATGGGAGCCAGGGAGTCTCTGTTTGTCCGATATTGCCGGCGGTGCACCGTCCTGGTAGCGATTGGCACCTGCTGTTCTTCAACTTGCAGCAGTCCCACAATGAAGAGATCTTCCGAGAGGCCAGGCAGGGTAGATAGCTGTTTGATCTTCTCTGCGTTTACAGTGGCTACACCAAAAGCCCATCGGTACCCCTTTGGGTCCTTGAAGTACCCTCTCTTGAGGTAGTCTATGCCAAGGATACAAGGAGCCTCTGGGCCAGTCACAATGGGGTGCTTTTCCCACTTGTCCCCTGTCAAGCTCACTTCAGCCTCCAATACAGTCAATTCCTGGCATCCCCCTGTCACTCCAGAGATCCAGATGGGTTCTGTGCCCCTGTACACTGATGGTACCAGCGTACACTGTGCACCAGTGTCTACCAAAGCCTTATACTTCTGTGGGTCTGATGTGCCAGGCCATCGAATCCACACAGTCCAGTATAGCCGGTCATCCCTTTCCTCCTCCTGGCCGAAGGCAGGGACCCTCTATTGCTGTTCCTCATCAGAGTATTCACTGTCTGACCCTTGCGGTGCCAGACCAGAAGTCCCCTCACCAGAGTCAAGGGAGGTCGTCTCAGTTCTTCTATGCCTGGAGGATCGCTGATTGCTTTCTTGGGCCTCTACAGCAACGACACTGACAGCCTTCTTCTTGGGTGACCCCTTCTTAACAGCTGTCTTCCCTCTCAGTTCACGTACGCGGGCTTCCAGCTTAAAGGTGGGTTCACCGTCCCACTTCCTCATGTCCTCCCCTTGGTCACGCAGGAAGAACCAGAGTGTACCACGTGGCATACGCCTTGGGCTCCCTTTCCCTCTGACCGGGGCAGGAGAGGACTGATTTCTTGGAGCGTCCCTAAGAGCCAAGGCACTGTCCTGTAGGGATGAGGAGACACAGAGATTTTCTTCAAAGTTTTGGAGCCAAGACGACACTTTCTCCACAGTTGGTGTTTCCATATCTGGGCAATACATTGCTGCCAAGCTGTTAGAATATGACGCTGGGGCACCTTGAATCACCTTTCTCCACATGGCCCGTGTGCACAGGACATCCTCTGGATCTTTTGAGAGTTCCTCATCATCTAGATCACTGTAGATGACTTCCACCACTGCTAACTCTCTCAGGTACTGGATGCCTTCATCTGCGGTAGTCCACTTTTCTGAGGAATTCACAAGATCTTCCTTGAATGGATATCTTGCCCTCACACTTGAGAGGAGCCGGCTCCAGAGACTGCAAATTGCTGCCTCTTTTCCAATTCCTCTTTCAATTCCCCGGTTTCTAGCGAGGGATCCCAGCTGTTGGGCTTCCTTGCCTTCCAGTTGCTGACTGTCGGCCCCGTTATCCCAGCATCGGAGCAGCCAGGCAGCAATCCGCTCACCTGGCTGGCGGCTGTAGTCTTTCCGCAAGTCCCGAAGTTCTGAGGACGTCAGGGACCGGGTAGTTTCCGCTTCCTGTCTAAGTTCCCTCACTCCTTCCTCCAATTTCTTTATCGAAGGACCAGCTTCTAGATTAAGCCTTTCCTCTTCTTCTTCTTCTTCCCTCACTAATCGATGGTATGGACCTGTTGATCTCCTTGTCCACTGTTTCTTTTTCACTATTGGGGCAATTACTGTAGTTGTTGTTGTTTGGGTCCCTGCCTCGAGCATGGTGTCCTCAGATGCAGTCTGGGTCCCTGCCTCAACCGTGGTCCTCTGAGAGTGTTGAACTATGGCTCGGTAGGCATAGGCCAGGCCCCATTACAGTGCGAGAAGCTGCTGGTTTTCATTGGGATAGGCAAGGCACCCTTCTATCAGGTGGCGCGTCAGTTTGCCAGGGTTACTTGCCTGTTCAGGTGTAAAGTCCCAGATTATGGGAGGTGATAACCGTCCTAGGAATCTGCCCAAATCCTTCCATATACCCTGCCACCCAGGGACCGGTCGCTTGAGGGCACATTTCAGTATTGCCTCACCCAAAACTTGTCTTCTCTTATACCAGGACGAGACCAGATTCCACAATACCCATAATATACCACCAGTATTAATTATTAGTACTGAACAACTCACATAAGGGTGAACAAGGACCTCAGGAGCCTGCATAATAAAACCATTCACATCAATGCCCGGTAGGGAGAAGGAGATGTGTTCCCTCATCTCCTCCACAAGATAGCTCCCACAATACAGCAAAGCCATCAGTGCCAGGACAAAGCACATAGATATTATTTGTATTAGCATGTTCCCGAGTTCCTTCATTCTCCCCACAAGATAGCTCCCGCAGCACAACAAAGCCATCAGTGCCAGGGCAAAGCACACAGCCATTATTTGCGTTACCATGTTCCCAAACTCAGCAAGGTAGAGATAAGCAAGCAGGCAACAAGCTCCGTGACCTGCACAGGAGCTTGCCACTTAATAACTAGCTATGGCACGTTTAATGCAAAACTGCCGTTGTCGTGCCCCACGTTGGGCGCCAAAGAAGACTGTAGTGGGTTGACCCTGGCTGGATGCCAGGTGCCCACCAAAGCCGCTCTATCACTCCCCCTTCTTAACTGGACAGGGGGAAGAAAATATAACCAAAGGCTCCTGGGTCAAGTTAAGGACAGTTTAATAAACTGAAAGCCAAGGTCGCGCGCGAAAGCAAAGAAAAACAAATGATATTATTCTCTACTTCCCATCAGCAGGCGATGTCTAGCCACTTCCTGGGAAGCAGGGCTTCAGTACGCGTAGTGGTTGCTCCTGAAGACAAAAAATGCCCCCCCTCCGTCTCCCTTTACTTAGCTTTTATATCTGAGCTGACGTCATATGGTATGGAATATCTGTTTGGTTAGTTTAGGTCAGCTGTCCTGGTTATGTCCCCTCCCGAGATCTCGCCCTGCCCCAGCCTGCCGTTGGGGGGGGGGCAAAAATGTTGGAGAGACAGCCTTGATGCTGTGCCAGCACTGCTCAGCAGTAGCCAAAACACTGGTGTGTTATCAACACCTTTCTAGCTACTGATGCAGAGCACAGTGCTATGAGGGCTGCTATGGGGAGTATTAACTCCATCTCAGCCAGACCCAATACAGGTGGCCAGCTCTACCATGCCTGCGCCGGCTAGGGAGGCCAGGTCTACCCCACGGTGCCGGCAAGGAGGCCAGGTCTTCCCCGCTGTCGCCGGCTAGGGAGGCCAGGTCTACCGCGCCAGCGACGGTTTGGGAGGCCAGGTCTACTATACCGGCGCCGGCTAGGGAGGCCAGGTCTACCCAGCCGGCGCCGGCTAAGGAGGACATGTGTACCCCGCCGGCGTCGGCTTGGGAGGCCAGGTCTACCACGCTGGTGCGGCTAGGGAGGCCAGGTCTACCCCGCCGGCGCCGGCTACAGAGGCCAGGTCTACCCCGCCGGCGCCGGCTAGGAAGACAATGTATACGCAGCCAGCACCAGCTAGGGAGGCCAGGTCTACACCACCGGAACCGGCTTGGGAAGCCTGGTCTACCATGCCGGCGGTGCCTAGGGAGGCCAGGTCCACCCCGCCGGCGCCGGCTTGCGAGGCCAGGTCTACCCCGCCGGTGCCGTCTACGGAGGCCAGGTCCACTCCACCGGCGCCGGCTAGGAAGACAATGTATACGCAGCCAGCGCCTGCTAGGGAGGCCACGTATACGACGCCAGCGCTGGCTTGGGAGGCCAGGTCTACCCCGCTGGCGCCGACTTCGGAGGCCAGGTCTATCCCGCCGGCATCGACTAGGGAGGCCAGATCTACGCTACCGGCGCCATCAGGGAGGCCTGGTCTTCCTTGCCGGCGCCGGCAGGGTGTCCAGGACTACCCCGCTGCCGCTGGCTAGGGAGGAAATGTCTACGTCGCCGACGCCGGATAGGGAGGCCAGATCAATGACGCCGGCGCCGGCTTGGGAGTCCAGGTCTAACCCGTCGTCGCCGGATATGGAGGCCAGGTCTACACCGCCGGTGCCGGTTAAGGAGGCCATGTCTACCCCGCCGGTGCTGGCTTGGGAGGCCAGGTCTACTATACCGGCACCGGCTAGGGAGGCCAGTTATACACCGCCGGCGCCGGGTTGGGAGGCCAGGTCTACCCCGCCGACGCTGGCAGGGAGGCCAGGTCTACCCCACCGGCACCAGCTAGGGAGGCCAGTTCTAGGCCGCTGGCGCCAGCTAGGGAGGCCAGGTTTACACCACCGGATCCGGCTTGGGAGTCCAGGTCTACACCGCCAGCGCTGGCAGGGAGGCCAGGTCTAACACGCCAGCGCCGGCTAGGGAGGCCAGGTCTACCCTGCCGGTGCCGGCAGGGAGGCCAGCTCTACCCCGCCGGCGCTGGCTATGGAGGCAATGATTATGCCGCCGACGCCTGATAGGGAGGCCAGGTCTAGCCCGCCGTCGCCGGATATGGAGGCCAGGTCTACTCCGCCGGCGACGGCTAAGGAGGCCATTTCTACCCCACCGGCGCCGGCTTGGGAGGCCAGGTCTACCATGCCAGCGCCGGGTATGGAGGCCAGGTCTACACCACCGGCGCCGGCTACCGAGGCCAGGTCTACTCCACCGGCGCCAGCTTGGGAGGCCAGGTCTACTATACCGGCGCCGGCTAGGGAGGCAATGTGTACGTCGTAGACGCCGGCTAGGGAGGCCAGGTGTACGCCGCGGGCGCATGCAGGGAGGCCAGGTCTGCCCCGCCGGTGCCGGCTAGGGAGGCCAGGTCTATCGCGCCGGCGCCAGCTAGGAAGACAATGTCTACGCTGCCGGAGCAGGCTTGAGAGGCCAGGTCTACCCCGCCAGCGCCGGATTTGGAGGCCAGGTCTACTCTACCGGCGCCGGCTAGGGAGGCAATGTCTACGCCACCGACGCCAGCTAGGGAGGCCAGGTCTACCCTGCCGGCGCCGGCTACGGAGCCCAGGTCTATCCTACCGGCGCCGGATAGGAAGAAAATGTATACGCAGCCAACACCAGCTAAGGAGGCCACGTCTACGCCGCCGGCGCAGGCTTGGGAGGCAATGTCTACATCGCCGACGCCGGCTAAGGAGGCCAGCTCTAAGACGCCGGCGCTGGTTTGAAAAGCCAGGTCTACCCCGCCGGCGCTGCCAGGGAGGCCAGGACTATCCCACCGGCACCGCCTAGGGAGGCCAGGTCTACCCCGCCGGCGCCGGCTAGGGAGGACAGGTCTACCCCGCAGACACCGGCAAGGGAGGCAATGTCTACCCCGCCGGCACCGGAAGGGAGGCCAGGTCCATCCCGCTGGTGCCAGCAGGGAGTCCAGGTCTACACCGCTGGCGCCGGCAAGCAAGGAAATGTGTACGCCGCCGACGCCGGCTAGGGAGGCCAGGGATACCCTGCCGGCTCGGGTACGGAGGCCAGGTCTACCCCGCCGGCACCGGCTATGGAGGCCAGGTCTAACCCGCCGGCGCGAGCTAGGGAGGCCAAGTCTACCCGACCTGCGCCGTCTAGGGAGGCAATATCTACGCCGCCGACACCTGATAGGGAGGCCAGGTCTACGACGCCGGCGCCGGCTTGGTTGGTCAGGTCTACCCCGCCGGCGCTGGCAGGGAGGCCAGGTCTAGCCCTCCGTCGCCGGCTTGGGAGGCCAGGTCTACCCCACCGGCGCCGGCTTGGGAGTCCAGGTCTACTATACCGGCCCCGGCTAGGGAGGCAATGTGTACGCCGTAGACGCCGGCTAGGGAGGCCAGGTCTACCCCGCCGGCGCCTGTAGGTGGTTAGGGTCTGGCGGCCGGAAGATGTCGCGCTGTGCGGAAAGATAGAGCCCCTCTCCTAAGAGCCAATAACCTTTAGTTTATGATGTAAGCAGGCGGAAGTGACGTTGTAAACCCTAGCTATATAAAGCTGTGTTACTCATCAATAAACGCCATTTGCCATCCACCATATTGGTGTCTGTGAGCCGATGGCCCGAGCGGCCTGGGGTTGGTCGCCGTGCCGTTCCTGAAGCAGGTCACCGCGCCTATGAAGGCAACAAGTGGTGCCGAAACCCGGGAATCATCGCCTGGACGGGTGAACGGCGGCCGGAGCGGCAGGACCAGCCCGGCGGGGAGGACGCTCCCGGACCAACAAGGAGGATGGAAGCCCTTGTGAAGGTCGTATCACAATTACATAAGCAATGGGGTATTGATTGTAAACCCAAAGATTTTACTCTCGCCGTTGCGAGGCTCTTACAAATAGGGGTCATTGACCAGCCGGTGGATATTCTCCACCCTGAAGTGTGGGATAAGTGTACTAAAGCGTTAGCCGAGGAGACGATGTCCTCGGGTTGTGGGAAAAACCTTAAGTCTTGGGGGAAAGTCGTACAAGCTCTGCAAAAGGCCATACAAGAGCAGGAGACCTGGGTGGCAGCAAGGGACTGTTTGTTGGTCACCCCGAAAGTAGGAGTCGGGGCAGCCACACAGACTCCGCTCCCCCCAGACGGTGGCAATTCTGCTGAGCCTAAAAACTTGCGAGAGGGCGATACGCCCCCCAAATCCCCGAACCCCGACCCGCTTACAGACGGACAGAATCAAGCAAAATCCTTCTGGGGTGGGTTAGCCGAGGAGGCCAGAGGTGCCGCGGGGAAATCAGAGTCTGAGGACGTCTGGGCTAGACCACCGCCCTATGCGCCCCAAAATGGCGCCGAGCAGCAAGGGGGAGGGCGGGGCGAGGACGCCGCCGGCGGGAACAGGAGGGAAGCGCTAGAACTAACAAGCGCCTGCAAACGGGAAGGGGAGGAGAACGAGAAGGAGAAAAGTGGTGGGGACAACCGGGAAGGGAAGGGGAGCGTGAGTGATGGGTGGAGGGCCAATCAGAACGGCCATCTGAAGAAATGCCCTTATAGGGCAAACACCCCCCCTAGTAGAAGGCGGGGCGAGCCAAGAGGGGGGGAACAGCCCGCCCGCAAGGGAAGTGGGCGGGGCCGGAGCCCAACAAAAAAGTATCGGAGCCCGGAAGTAACCAGTCAGTCGAGTTCTGATTCCGGATCAGACACTAGCTGGGACGAGTGGCTCGCAACCGATCCAAATTCAGAGGGGGAGGAAGCGGAGGTAAACAAGGTTAAAAACCAAAATATCCCCATCCGCAATAAAGAGGGGCCGCGAGGGGGAAAAATTCCTCTCACGGATTGGAAAAAAATAAAGATTGCGTGTGCCGATTGGGCCCCATCGGCCACGCCAGCGTTCCCGGTCCGGGTGACGGACGGGGGACAAAGGGTCTATTCGCCAATAAACCCTAAGGATATACAAGCGATTGTTAAAGCAATTGCGGACAAAGGGCTTAATTCTGCCATGGTCTCCACCCTCATAGATGGGGTTTTCAGAGGAGATGACATGCTCCCATTCGATATAAAACAGACTTGTAGATTGATTTTTGATGGGGCAGGGATGATTGTTTTTAAACAAGAATGGGAGGACAACTGTACGAAACAACTAGCCCAAGTAACTGGGGCAGATCACCCACTACATGGCTCCAGCCTGCAGCGACTAATGGGTACAGACCCAACAATGATTACCCCCCAGGCACAAGCCCAAGGCCTGCGGGCCCATGAAGTTACGGCAACTACTCGTGCAGCTAGAGAAGCTATTCGCACAGCCTCTAGAGTTATCGCCAAGCCATCGCCATGGTCTACAATAAAACAAAATGAAAGTGAAAGCTTTACACAATTTGTGGATCGCCTCCAAGCAGCGGTCGACTCCTCGACCCTACCCGCGGAAGCAAAAGGTCCGGTCGTTGCAGACTGCTTACGTCAGCAGTGTAATTCAAAAACCAAAGAAATCCTACGATCGCTACCGGTGGGGTCAAGTATCGCGGACATGATTAAGCATGTCATGAAAGAAGAGCATCTGGCCCCGATTCAGGCGGCTGTTCGCACCGCTATAGCTAATGTGATGGCATGTTTTAGATGTGGCCAGGCGGGCCACGTGGTGGCAAACTGCCCCCGACTGGGGGACCCGCCAACAGCGCCCCCCCCGCGCCAAAATCAATCCAGAGGACCGTGTTGGGCCTGTGGAAAGAAAGGACATTTCGCTAAGGATTGCAGATCTAAAACCCAGGGAAACGGGGGGGGGAGAGGGCACTCGGGCCGCGCACGACCCTCTCCCACTTGGGACATGAGGCGGCCCAACTATGCCAACCCCGGGTGGGGCGAGGCGCTCCCGAACCCGCTGCCCCCTCGAGAAGCGACCAACTTCATGGTCCAACCAATGGTCCAGCCCAATCAGCCCCTATCACAGGGACAACAAGGACTACCCCTTGGGGGCGAGACCCCAGGGTGGCCCTGGCAGTAAAGTGTGACAACCCGCCAGTGGTATGGGGGATCTGTTCCCTCTATAATATCTCAAATGACACCACCATTAGTGTTCCCTTCTTGATTGACACCGGAGCAGATGTTACAGTTATTCCTGAGACGAATTGGCCCCCACGCTGGAAATTGGAAGACGCCCCCATGGTGGGTGGAGTCGGGGGATTAACCCGAGCTCGGAAGAGTGCTCAATTGGTAGCAATCACGCTCCACACTGAAAAGGGACCAGAGAAAACCATCACCCTTTTCCCATATGTCATGTCAGGAGTCCCACCCCTGTTGGGGAGGGACGCTCTAGCCCTGCTAAAAGCCAGAGTGACAAATTTACCCTAAGGGCCACTGCCGCACACCCACTTCCACCAATTAAGCTGACGTGGAAATCTTCCGACCCAGTGTGGGTCGAGCAGTGGCCCCTATCGAAGCCTCGAATGGACGCTCTTTTTGAGCTAATTGACCGCGAACTACAGCGAGGTCACATAGAGCCTTCCACTAGCCCGTGGAACACCCCAGTTTTCGTAATACCCAAACGAACTGGCGAAGGGTTTCGTCTCCTCCATGACCTGCGTGAAGTAAACAAGACAATCCAACCAATGGGTCCTGTCCAAACGCTGTTGCCTATGAACTCTATGATACCGGAAGGACAACCTTGTGCTGTCCTTGATATTAAGGACTGTTTCTTCTCGATACCCCTGCATGAGGAGGACAAGGAGCGGTTTGCTTTTTCCGTCGTGTTCCCAAACAGCCAACGCCCCAACCTACGCTTCCAGTGGAAAGTGCTGCCCCAAGGAATGATCAACTCACCCACTATCTGCCAGATTAGGGTGGATCGGGCATTGGCACCAGTCCGGCGCAGTAACCCGACTGCGACTATCATTCAATACATGGATGATATTTTAATCGCTGCACCATCAGGAAGTCAGGTAGACCAGCTAGTGTCCACGGTTTCAGAAACTCTAAAAACAAACGGGTTCGAAATTGCAAGCGCGAAAATTAAAAGAGGACCATGCGTAAGTTTTTTGGGAGTGGAGATCACAAGTTCTTATGTAACCCCCCCCCAAATAAAAATCCGTCGGAACATTAAGACACTCCATGATATGCAACAGTTAGTGGGGTCCTTGCAATGGCTCCGCAACATTGTTTTGATCCCTCCCGAAATCATGGCCCCCCTGTACGATCTTTTGAAAGGAAAGAACCCATGGGAACAAAAAACTCTGACGATAGAAGCAACGAACTCTCTCGACTTTATCGAGCAACAGGTGTCATCAAGCACGCTCGCCAGGTGGAACCCGAATATACTACTTGATCTGTATGTACACTTCACGGCGGGGGGGGGGGGAGTAGGAGCATTAGCCCAGGGCCCCCCTGAGAAAGCCCAGCCAGTACAATGGATAGTCCTAGGAAAAACGTCACGTGCATTTTCTCCAGGAGTCGAGTGCCTTGGTAACCTCATCATGAAAGGCAGAAAACTCGCCCTAAGGCACTTAGGCATCGAACCCGCCAGGATATACCTACCCTTCCGCAAACAGCTTCCAACGCAATCAGTGGCGATGTCAGAGTATCTGGCCTTAGCTCTCGTCGGATTTGGTGGAGAAGTCCGGTACGCCACAAAGCCCCCCTGGGCTCAAATGCTGACAATTGTCAACATCGACCTTCCACGGAAGATCATGGACCGGCCCCAACCGGGACCAACGGTCTTCACAGACGCATCCTCAGCGACCTCAACCGCGGCAGTAGTATGGCAATCGGGAGGAGAATGGCACTGCATTAAAATGACCGATTGTGCTCTTTCAGTCCAGCAGCTAGAAGCGACGGCCGTAGTACTAGCGTGCGGACTGTTCCCAGCAGAACACCTTAACATAGTAACTGATTCGATGTTTGTGGCCAAACTTTGCTTGGCCACGTCAGGGCCCGGCGTGTCAACATCCACAACAGCCCTAATGCTGGAAGAAGCACTTTTTTCTCGAAAGGGCACTATATCGGTCATCCATGTCAACAGCCACAGCCCAATTAAAGGGTTTTTCCAAACGGGTAACGACAAAGCAGACGCCGCTGCAAAAGGATTGTGGACACTAAGAGATGCCCGTCAGCTACATGAGTCTCTCCACATCGGAGCAAAAGCGTTAGTAAAGAGATGCGGGATCTCAGTCACTGACGCAAAACACATAGTAGCTACATGTCCCCACTGTCAGAAAGCACCACTGTGGTCCAGCGGGGTGAACCCCAGAGGTCTTAAAGCCTCCGAGGTGTGGCAGACGGATTTTACACTCTGCCAGTTGCTAAAACCTCGAGCGTGGCTAGCGGTAACTGTAGACACATATAGCGGGGTGATTGTAGCCACTCAACACCTTAAGACTGACTCCAAAACAACCATCCAACGTTGGCTGACAGCCATGGCGTGGCTTGGCGTCCCTAATCAGATCAAAATGGACAACGGTCCAAATTTTGTTTCTAAATCAGTTCAGGCATTTGCTCTGAAATGGGGTATTACCCTAACACACGGCATCCCGTATAATAGCACGGGACAAGCCGTAGTAGAACGAGCGAATCAAACTCTGAAATCTAAATTGGAGGTATTGGCAAAACCAGAAGGTTTTGTCAACGCCATTCCCCCGGGAGACCAAGCACGCCTACTAGCAACTGCTCTACTAGCACTGAATCAATTCCCCAGGGGGGAGGAGGTGAATAGCCCCACCCAAAAACATTGGGCCACTCGAGCACTAGAAGAAGGCCCGTTGGTCATAATTAGAAATGAGCTGGGAGAATGGGAACAAGGGTGGAAACTGGTTCTGACAGGGCGAGGGTATGCCGCTGTCAAAAAAGATGGTAGAGTTAAGTGGTGCCCGCTTAAGTCTATCAAACCAGACCTTCAGAATAAAACTAATGAAAACTGTGAGTTTTTGTTCACAGGACCGGATCATTGGACACCCCCGTAACCCGTACATCCCAGTAACAAGAGAAAACGACAAGTCGGCAAGCGTCCTGTCCAAGCCAGGAAATTCCGCACTGGCAGAATCCAGACAACGGCAAGATAGCCTCCACAGAAGGGGGCTGCGAGGCCTTTGTGTGATTTTGATTTTAGAGCTTATCACCATAGAACAGGTAAAGTCAAGTCACCTTCACCACCAGCCCGTTTAAATGGTCCCTCCTTCGATGTGAGGATCACCAAGTTATCGCAACTCAAATAACATCAGGCGCACCAAGTTTTACTGCCTCTCTGTGTAAGCTTGTCCCGAGAGACCGGTGTTGGGAATACTTAGGTTTCTATATGTGCCCCAGCTCGAGTCCTGGGAAGGGATATTGTAACCTCCCTAACCAATATTATTGTGGTTATTGGGGATGTGAGACCATAGCCCCTACTTGGATACCGGGTGGTGGTACAGACAGATACCTAAAGGTCCAGTGGGGTCCATATGGGTGCATTCCACCGCAAGCATGGAAAGGACGTGGAAATTGTCGATACCTCTTCTTAAATGTTACCAAGCCCCAAGAAGACAGTTGGCTATTTGGAAGAATGTGGGGAATAAGATACACAGAACCAGGGACAGACAAGGGTGGCTTAATCCTCATAAAAAAGGAAGTTGTCCCGAATGATCCGCTGCCAGTAGGCCCCAACCAAGTATTGGTTAATGAAGTATTCCCGACTATTCCCAAGCATCACTATGTGTCTACCGATACCACCAACCAGGTAACAGTAACAGAAAGTTACGCTACCACACCTATAGCGACACACACCACCAAAATCCCTTATAGAAATCCTCTCTGGAAAATGATGCAAGCTAGTTACCAAGTATTGAACAAAACAAATCCGAATCTTACAGAGCATTGTTGGTTATGCTACGGGATAAAACCACCCTTTTATGAGGCCGTAGGAGTAAGTGACATACCTATACGGGTAAATGGTCCAAATCCAGCCCAGTGTATATGGGACACAGATAAACAAGGCATTACATTGTCACAAGTGGTAGGAAGTGGCGCGTGTGTAGGCAGAGTCCCAAAGCACAGAGAACAACTGTGTGTTAATAAGACACAACATAAAACCCCTGCAAAGTGGTTAATACCGGCCAAAAATGCCAAGTGGGTTTGTTCTACTATTGGAGTTACACCTTGTTTGTCGCTAGAAAAATTTAATGAGTCCTCAGAATATTGTGTCCAAGTGTCTATAGTCCCTAAAATATTTTACCATTCTGAAGAATTTGTCTATGACTCACAGATTACCCCAGAACATCATCTGTCAAAACGAGAACCCTTTACAGCGCTAACGGTAGCTACTCTAATGATGATAGGAGGCGCGGGAATAGGTACAGGAGTAGCATCCTTGGTGCAACAGAGTAAAGAATTCAGCGCCTTGAGGGCGGCGGTAGATGAGGACCTGGCTAGAATTGAACAATCGATAAGCGCATTAGAACAATCAATTAGATCATTATCTGAGGTAGTACTACAAAATCGAAGAGGATTAGACCTGATGTTCTTACAGCAAGCTGGGGTGTGCGCTGCATTAAGAGAAGAGTGTTGTGTATATGCGGACCACACCGGAATAGTGAGAGACACTATGGCCAAACTGCGAGAAGGATTAGAAAAACGGAAACGGGAACGAGAGGCACAACAAAGTTGGTTTGCATCATGGTTTAACCATTCACCGTGGTTAACTACCCTGATATCTACCTTGATAGGGCCGATCGTAATGATCATGATAGCACTGATCTTTGGACCCTGCATACTGAATAAGCTCGTGTCGTTTGTCAAGAGCCGACTAGAGAAGGTTAACATTATGCTGGTAGAACACCAGCAACTGCTTTAAGAATGTACCCACTCAGTGTTACCCCCAGTTATCCCCAAGTTACACCCCATTGTTACCAGTCACCCTCTAACTTCCACCCGTTCACTGTGCCTTATGTTTTTTTATTCAAGTTTATGACATATACTTTTTAAGATTGTTATAAAGTATAGAATAAGAATAAAACCAGAATTTTTTAGGATTGTTATATTTTAGCTAATTTAGTTATGCATAGGGAGGGGGGAAAATGTAGGTGGTTAGGGTCTGGCGGCCGGAAGATGTCGCGCTGTACGGAAAGATAGAGCCCCTCTCCTAAGAGCCAATAAGCTTTAGTTTATGATGTAAGCAGGCGGAAGTGACGTTGTAAACCCTAGCTAAATAAAGCTGTGTTACTCATCAATAAACGCCATTTGCCATCCACCATATTGGTGTCTGTGAGCCGATGGCCCGAACGGCCCGGGGTTGGTCGCCGTGCCGTTCCTGAAGCAGGTCACCGCGCCTATGAAGGCAACAGGCGCCGGCTAAGGAGGCCAGGTCTACCCCGCCGGCGCCGGCTACGGAGGCCAGGTCTACCCCGCCAGCGCCGGCAGGGAGGCCAGGTCTACCCCGCCGGCACCGGCTACGGAGGCCAGGTCTATCCCGCCAGCACCGGCTTGGGAGGCCAGGTCTACCACGCTGGCGCGGCTACGGAGGCCAGGTCTACCCCGCTGGCACCGGCTACGGAGGCCAGGTCTACCCCGCCGGCGCCGGCTTGGGAGGCCAGGTCTATCCCGCCGGCGCAGGCTAGGAAGACAATGTCTACACCAGTGGCGCTATCTAGAGAGGCCAGGTCTACGCCGCCGACACAGGCTTGGGAGGCCAGGTCTACCCCGCCGGCGCCGGCTGGGAGGACTGGTCTAACTCACCGCCGCCGGCTGGGGAGGCCAGCTCTACCCCGCCAACGCCGGCAGGGAGGCCATGTCTACCCTGCCGGCGCCGGGTAGGGAGGCCAGTTCTTCCGCGCCGGTGCTGGCTAGGCAGGACAGGTCTACCCCGGCGGCGCCGGTTTGGGAAGCCAGGTCTACTGCGCCAGCGCCGGATAGGGAGGCCAGGTCTACCCCACCGGCGCTGGCTAGGGATGCCAGGTCTACGCCGCCGGTGCCGGCAGGGAGACCAGGTCTACTTCGACGGCACCGGCTACGGAGGCCAGGTCTAACCCGCCGGCGCCAGCTAGGGAGGCCAAGTCTACCCGTCCTGCACCGTCTAGAGAGGACAGGTCTACCCGGCGGCCGCCTCCTAGAGAGGCCAGGTCTACCCCGCCGGCGCCGGCAGGTAGTCCAGGTCTACCACGACAGCGCCGGATATGGAGGCCAGGTCTACACCTCCGGCGCCGAATAAGGAGGCCATGTCTACCCCGCCGGCGCCGGCCTGGGAGGCCAGGTCTACCACGTTGGTGCCAGCTAGGGAGGCCAGGTCTATCCCGCTGGCGCCGGCTAAGGAGGCCAGGTATACCATACCGGCGCCGGATAGGGAGGCCATGTCTACGCCGCCAGAGCCGGCTTGGGAGGCCAGGTCTAACTCGCCGGCGCCAGCAGGGAGGCTAGGTCTACCCCACCGGCGCCAGCTTGAGAGGCCAGGTGTACCCCGCCGGCGCCGGCTTGCGAGGCCAAGTCTACTATACCGGCGCCGGCTACGGATCCTAGGTCTACCCCGCCGGCGCCGGCAGAGAGGCCAGGTCTAACCCGCCGGCGCCTGCTACGGAGGCCACGTCTATCCCGCTGGTGCCGGCTAGGAAGACAATTTATACGCAGGCGGCGCCAGCTAGGGAGGCCAGGTCTACGCCGCCGGTGCCGGCTTTGGAGGCCAGGTCTACCACGTTGGCGCCAGCTAGGGAGGCCAGGTCTACCCCGCCGGCGCCGGCAGGGAGTCCAGGACTACCATGCCAGCGCCGGCGAGGGAGTCCAGGTCTACCCCGCCGGCGCCGGCTAGGGAGGCCAGGTCTTCCCCGCCGGCGCCGGCTTGGGAGGACAGGTCTATCTCGCCGGCGCCGGCAGGGAGTCCAGGTCTACCACGCCAGCGCCGGATACGGAGGCCAGGTTTACCACACCAGCGCCGGCTATGAAGGCAATGACTATGCCGCTGACGCCTGATAGGGAGGACAGGTCTACGCTGCTGGGGCCGGCTTGGTTGGCCAGGTCTACCCTGCCGGCGCCGGCAGGTAGGCCAGGTCTACCCCGCCGGCGCCGGCTAGGGATGCCAGGTCTACCATGCCGGCGCCGGCTACGGAGGCCAGGTCTAACTCGCTGGCGCCGGCTTGGGCAGCCAGGTCTACCCCGCCAGCGCCGTCAGGGAGGCCATGTCTTCTTCGAAGGCATCGGCTACGGAGGCCAGGTCTAACCCGCCAGTGCCAGCTAGGGAGGCCAAGTCTACCCGGCCTGCGCCGCCTAGAGAGGAGAGGTCTACCAGGCCGCCGCCGCCTAGAGAGGCCAGGTCTACCGTGCTGGCGCCGGCTACGGAGGCCAGGTCTACCCCGCCGGCGCCGGCAGGAAGGCCAAGTCTATGACGCCGGCGCCGGCTAGCGAGGCAATGTCTATGACGCCGACGACGGCTAGGGATGCCAGGTCTACGCCGCCGGCGCGGGCTTGAGAGGCCAGGTTTACTCCGCCGGCGCCGGCTTGGGAGGCCAGGTCTACCATGCTGGCGCCGGCTATGGAGTACAGGTCTACCCCGCCGGCGCCGGCAGGGAGGCCAGGTCTACGCCACGGGCACCGGCAGGGAGGCCAGGTATTCCTTGCCGGCGCCGGCAGGGTGTCCAGGTCTACGCCGCCGGCGCGGGCTTGAGAGGCCAGGTTTACTCCGCCGGCGCCGGCTTGGGAGGCCAGGTCTACCATGCTGGCGTCGGCTACGGAGGCCAGGTCTACCCTGCCTGCGCCGGCAGGGAGGCCAGGTCTTCCTTGCCGGCGCCGGCTAGGGATGCCAGATCTACCCCACTGGCACCGGCTATGGAGGCCAGGTCTTCCCCACCGGCGCCGGCTAAGGAAGCCATGTCTACCGCACCGGTGCCAGCTTGGGAGGCCAGGTCTACCCCGCCGTCGCCGGCTTGGGAGGCCAGATCTACTATACCGGCGCTGGCTAGGGAGGCCAGGTCTATCCCGCCGGTGCCGGCTTGGGAGGCCATGTCTACTATACCGGCGCCAGCTAGGGAGGCCAGTTTTACGCCACCGGCGCTGGCTTGGGAGGCCAGGTCTACCCCGCCGGCGCTGGCAGGGAGGCCACATCTTCCCCGCCGGCGCCTGCTAGGGAGGCCAGGTCTACCCCGCTGGTGCCAGCAGGGAGGCCAGGTCTAACTTGCCGGCGCCGGCTTTGGAGGCCAGGTCTACCCTTCCGGCGCCGGCAGGGAGGCCAGGTCTACCTCGCCGGCGACGGATAAGGAGGCCAGAACTACCCCACCGGCGCAGGCTAGGGAAGCCAGGTCTATCCCGCCGGCACCGGCTAGGGAGGCCATGTCTACACTGCCTGCGCCAGCTAGGGAGGACAGGTCTACGCGGCTGGCGCCGCCTAGAGAGGCCAGGTATACGCCGCCTCCGCCGCCAGCTTGGGAAGCCAGGTATACGCCGCCGGCGCCGGCTAGGAAGGCCAGGTCTATGCCACCGGCGCTGGCTTGGAAGGCCAGGTCTACACCGCCGGCATCGGCAGGGAGGCCAGGTCTACACCACCGGAACCGGCTAAGGTGGCCAGGTCTACCACACCGGCGACGGGTAGGGAGGCCAGGTTTACCCCGCCAGCGCCGGCTTGGGGCCAGGTCTACACCGCCGGCGCCGGCTAGTGAGGCCAGGTCTACTCCGCCACCGCCGGCTAGGGAGGCCAGGTCTACCCCGCCGGCGCCGGATAGGGAGTCAATGTCTAGTCTACACTGCCGGCGCCGGCTAGGGAGGCCATGTCTAAACCACCGGTGCCGGTTTCGGAGGCCAGGTCTACCATGACAGCGCCGGCTAAGGAGACCAGGTCTACGCCCCCTGCGCAGGCTTGGGAGGCCAGGTCTACCCCGCCGGCCCCGACTTGGGAGGCCAGGTGTACCACGCCGGCGCCGGCTAGGGATGCCAGGTCTACCCCGCTGGCGCAGGCAGGGAGGCCAGGTCTACCACCGCCGGCGCCGGCTACGGAGGCCAGGTCTACTCCGCCGGCGCCGGCTATGGAGGCCATGTCTACGCTGCCGGCGCCGGCGTGGGAGGCGAGGATTACCCTGCCGGCGCCGGCTTGGTAGGCCAGGTCTACCCCGCCAACGCCGGAAGGGAGGCCAGGTCTACCCCGCTGGAGCCAGCAGGGAGGCCAGGTCTAACTCGCCGGCGCCGGCTACAGAGGCCATGTCTACCCCGCTGGTGCCAGAAGGGAGGCCAGGTTTAACTCGCCGGCGCCATCTAGGGAGGCCAGGTATACGCCGCCGGCGCCGGCAAGGGAGGCAATGTCTACGCTGCCGACGCCGGCTAGGCAGCCCAGGTCTACGCCGCAGGCGCCGGCTTGGGAGGCCAGGTCTACCCCGCCGGTGCCGGCAGGTAGGCTAGGTCTACCCTGGCGGCGCGGCCTAGGAAGTCAATGTCTACGCCGCCGGCGCCGTCTAGGGAGGCCAGATCTACCCCGCCTGCACCAACTACGGAGGCCAGGTCTACGCCGCCGACGCCGGCTAGGGAGGACAGGTCTATGACGCCGGCGCCAGCTAGGGAGGACAGGTCTACCCCGCTGGCGCCGTCTAGCGAGGCAATGTCTATGACTCTGACGACGGCTAGGGAGGCCATGTCTATGCCACCGGCGCCGGCTTGGGAGGCCAGGTCTACCCCTCCGGCGCTGGCAGGGAGGCCAGATCGTACCCGCCGGCGCCGGCTAGGGAGGCCAGGTCTACCCCGCTGGTGCCAGCAGGGAGGCCAGGTTTAACTCGCCGGCGCCATCTAGGGAGGCCAGGTATACGCCGCCGGCGCCGGCTAGGAAGGCCAGGTCTACGCCACCGGCGCTGGCTTGGAAGGCCAGGTCTACCATACTTGCGCTGGCTAGGGAGGTCAGGTCTACCCCGCCAGCGCCGACAGGTAGGCCAGCTCTAGCCCGCCATCGACGGCTACGGAGGCCAGGTCTACCCTACCCGCGCTGGCTACGGAGGCCAGGTCTATCCTGCCGGCGCCGGCTAGGAAGACCATGTATATGCATCCGGCGCCAGCTAGGGAGGACAGGTCTACCCCGCCGGCGCCGGCTTTTGAGGCCAGGTCAACCCCACCGACGCCGGCTAGGGAGGCCAGGTCTACCCTGTCAGCGCCGGCTAGGGAAGCAAGGTTTACCCTGCCGGCGCCGGCTACGGAGGCGAGGTCTATCCCGCCGGCGCCGGCTAGGAAGACAATGAATACGCAGCCAGCGCCAGCTAGGGAGGCGAGGTCTACCGTGCCGGCGCTGGCTTGGGAGGTCAGGTATACACCCCCGGCGCCGGCAGGGAGGCCGGGTCTATCCCGCCAGCACCGGATAGGGAGGCCAGGTCTACCACGCCAGCGCCGGATATGGAGGGAGCTCTACCACGCCGGCGCCGGCTAAGGACTCCATGTATACCCCGCCGGAGCCGGCTTGGGAGGCCAGGTCTACTATACCGGCGCCGGCTAGGGAGGCCAGTTCTACTATACCGGCGCCGGATACAGAGGCCAGGTCTACCCCGCCGGCGCCGTCTAGGGAGGCCAGGTCTATCCCGCCGGTGCCGGCTAGGAAGAAAATGTCTACGGTGCCAGCGCCAGCTTGGGAGGCCAGGTGTACCCCGACGGCACTGGCAGGGAGGCCAGGTCTACCCCGACGGCGCCGGTAGGGAGGCCAGGTTTACCATGCCGGCGCCGGCTAGGGAGGCCAGGTCTACGCCACCGGCACCGGCAGGGAGGCCAGGTCTTCCTTGCCGGCGCCGGCAGGGTGTCCAGGTCTATGACGCCGGCGCCGGCTAGGGAGGTAATGTCTACGCCGCCGACGCCGGCTAGGGAGGCCAGGTCTATGACGCCGGCGCCCGCTAGCGAGGCAATGTCTATGACGCCGACGACGGCTAGGGAGCCCAGATCTACGCCGCCGGCTCCGGCTAGGGAGGCCAGGTCTATGACGCCTGCACCGGCTTTGGAGGCCAGGTCTACCCCGCCGGCGCCGGCAGGGAGGCCAGGTCTACCACGCCAGCGCCGGATATGGAGGGAGCTCTACCACGTCGGCGCCGGTTAAGGAGTCCATGTATACCCCGCCGGCGCCGGCTAGGGAGGCCAGGTCTACCCCGCCGGCGCCAGCTGGGGAGGGCAGGTCTACCCCGCCGGCGCCGGCAGGGAGGCCAGGTCTACTATACCGACGCCGGCTACAGAGGCCAGGTCTACGCCGCTGGTGCCGGCTAGGGAGGCCAGGTCTATCCCGCCGGTGCCGGCTAGGAAGACAATGTATACGCAGCCGGCGCCAGCTAGGGAGGCCAGGTCTACGCCGCCGGCGCCGGCTTGGGAGGCAAGGTGTATGTACCCAGACGGCGCCGGCAGGGAGGCCAAGCCTACCCCTCCGGCGCCGGCTAGGGAGGCCAGGTCTACGATGCCGGCGCCTGCTACGGAGGCCAGGTCTAACTCGCTGGCGCCGGCTTGGGAGGCCAGGTCTTCCTTGCCGGCGCCGGCTAGGGAGCCCAGATCTACCCCGCCGGCGCCGACTAGGGAGGCCAGGTCTACGCCACCGGCACCGGCAGGGAGGCCAGGTCTTCCTTGCCGGCGCCGGCAGGGTGTTCAGGTCTATGACGCCGGCGCCGGCTAGGGAGGTAATGTCTACTTCGCCGATGCCGGCTAGGGAGGCCAGGTCTATGACGCCGGCGCCCGGTAGCGAGGCAATGTCTATGACGCCGACGTCGGCTAGGGAGCCCAGGTCTACGCCGCCGGCGCCGGCTAGGGAGGCCAGGTCCATGTTGCCGGCACCGGCTTTTGAGGCCAGGTCTACCACGTTGGCACCAGCTAGGGAGGCCAGGTCTACCCCGCCTGCGCCGGCTATGGAGGCAATGACTATGCCGCCGACGCCTGATGGGGAGGCCAGGTCTACCCCGCCAGCGCCGGCTAGGGAGGTAATGTCTACCCCGACGGCGCCGGCAGGGAGGCCAGGTCTACCACGACAGCGCCGGATATGGAGGGAGCTCTACCACGTCGGCGCCGGCTAAGGATTCCATGTATACCCCGCCGGCACCGGCTTGGGAGGCCAGGTCTACTATACCGGCGCCGGCTAGGGAGGCCAGTTCTAAGCCGCCGGCGCCGGCTTGGGAGGCCAGGTCTACACCGCCGGCGCCGGCAGGGAGGCCAGGTCTACGCCGCTGGTGCCGGCTAGGGAGGCCAGGTCTATCCCGCCGGTGCCGGCTAGGAAGACAAGGTATACGCAGCCGGCGCCAGCTAGGGAGGCCAGGTCTACACCACCGGCGCCGGCTTGGGAGGCCAGGACTACCATGCCAGCGCCGGCTAGGGAGGCCAGATCTATGACGCCGGCGCCCGCTAGCGAGGCAATGTCTATGACGCTGACGACGGCTAGGGAGCCCAGATCTACGCCGCCGGCGCCGGCTAGGGAGGCCAGGTCTATGACGCCTGCACCGGCTTTGGAGGCCAGGTCTACACCACTGGCGCCGGCAGGGAGACCAGGTCTACGCCGCTGGTGCCGGCTAGGGAGGCCAGGTCTACCCCGCCGGCGCCAGCTGGGGAGGGCAGGTCTACCATGCGATGCCAGCTTGGGAGGTCAGGTCTACGCTGCCGGCACCAGCTTGGGAGGTCAAATCTACCCCGCCGGCGCCGGCAGGGAGGCCAGGTCTACTATACCGACGCCGGCTACAGAGGCCAGGTCTACGCCGCAGGTGCCGGCTAGGAAGACAATGTATACGCATCCGGCGTCAGCTGGGGAGGCCAGGTCTACCCCTCCGGCGCCGGCTTGGGAGGCCAGGTCTAACATGCCGGCGCCTGCTAGGGAGGCCAGGTCTACCCCGCCGGCGCCGGCTTTGGAAGCCAGGTCTACCATGCCGGCGGTGCCTAGGGAGGCCAGGTCCACCCCGCCGGCGCCCGCTTGCGAGGCCAGGTCTACCCCGCCGGCGCCGGCTGGGAGGACAGTTCTACCACGCCAGCGCCGGCTGGGGCGTCCAGGTCTACCGCGCCGGCGCCGGCTACGGAGGCCAGGTCTACTCCACCGGCGCCGGCTAGGAAGACAATGTATACGCAGCCAGCGCCTGCTAGGGAGGCCACGTATACGACGCCAGCGCCGGCTAGGGAGGCCAGGTCTATGACGCCGGCGCCCGGTAGCGAGGCAATGTCTATGACGCCGACGTCGGATAGGGAGCCCAGGTCTACGCAGCCGGCGCCGGCTAGGGAGGCCAGGTCCATGACGCCGGCACCGGCTTTGGAGGCCAGGTCTACCACGTTGGCACCAGCTAGGGAGGCCAGGTCTACCCCGCCGGCACCGGCTAGGGAGGCCAGGTCTACGCAGCCGGTGCCGGCTTGGGAGGCCAGGTCTACCCCGCCTGCGCCGGCTATGGAGTCAATGATTATGCCGCCAACGCCTGATAGGGAGGCCAGGTCTACGCCGCAGGCGCCGGCTTGGGAGGCCAGGTCTAATCCGCTGGCGCTGGCAGGGAGGCCACGTCTACCACGCCAGTGCCGGCTAGGGAGGCCAGGTCTACCCCGCTGGCGTTGGCTACGGAGGCCAGGTCTACCCCGCCGGCGCCGGCTTGGGAGGCCAGGTCTACCATACCGGCGCTGGCTAGGGAGGCCAGGTCCACCCTGCCGGCGCCGGCTACAGAGGCCAGGTCTAACCTGCCGGCGCCGGCAGGGAGTCCAGGTCTATCCCGCCGGCGCCCGCTAGGAAGACAATGTATACGCAGCCGGCGCCAGCTAGGGAGGCCAGGTCTACACCACCGGAACCGGCTTGGAAGTCCAGGTCTACCATGCCAGCACCAGCAGGGAGGCCATGTCTACCCCGCCGGCGCTGGCTTGGGAGGCCAGGTCTACCCCGCCAGCATCGGTTTGGAAGACCAGGTCTACGCCGCCAGCGCCGGCTTGGGAGGCCAGGTCTACCGCGCTGGCGCCGGCGGGGACGCCAGGTCTAACTAGCCGGCGTCCGGTTAGGGAGGCAATGTCTACGCCGCCGACGCCGGCTAGGGAGGCCAGGTCTACACCACCGGAACCGGCTTGGAAGTCCAGGTCTACCATGCCAGCACCAGCAGGGAGGCCATGTCTACCCCGCCGGCGCTGGCTTGGGAGGCCAGGTCTACCCCGCCAGCATCGGTTTGGAAGACCAGGTCTACGCCGCCAGCGACGGCTTGGGAGGCCAGGTCTACCGCGCTGGCGCCGGCGGGGACGCCAGGTCTAACTAGCCGGCGTCCGGTTAGGGAGGCAATGTCTACGCCGCCGACGCCGGCTAGGGAGGCCAGGTCTATGACGCTGGCGGCTACTTTGGAGGCCAGGTCTAGCCCGCCGGCGCCGGGTAGCGAGGCAATGTCTATGACGCCAGCACCGGCTAGGGAGGCCAGGTCTACCATACCGGCGCTGGCTAGGGAGGCCAGGTCTACCCCGCCGGCGCCGGCATGGGAGGCCAGATCTACCCCGCCGGCGCCGACTAGGGAAGCCAGGTCTACGCCACCGGCAGGGAGTCCAGGTCCACACCGCCGTCGCCCGCTTGCGAGGCCAGGTTTATCCCGCCGGCGCCGGCTACGGAGGACGTGTACCCCGCCGGCGGCGGCTTGGGAGGCCAGGTCTACCACGCTGGTGCGGCTAGGGAGGCCAGGTCTATCCCGCCGGTGCCGGCTAGGAAGACAATGTATACGCAGCCGGTGCCAGCTAGGGAGGCCAGGTCTACACCACCGGAACCGGCTTTGGAAGCCAGGTCTACCATGCCGGCGGTGCCTAGGGAGGCCAGGTCCACCCCGCCGGCGCCCGCTTGCGAGGCCAGGTCTACCCCGCTGGCGCCGGCAGGGAGGACAGTTCTACCACGCCAGCGCCGGCTGGGGAGTCCAGGTCTACCACGCCGGCGCCGGCTACGGAGGCCAGGTCTACTCCACCGGCGCCGGCTAGGAAGACAATGTATACGCAGCCAGCGCCTGCTAGGGAGGCCACGTATACGACGCCAGCGCCGGCTTGGGAGGCCAGGTCTACCCCGCTGGCGCCGTCTTCGGAGGCCAGGTAACCCCGCCGGCGCCGACTAGGGAGGCCAGATCTATGCCACCAGCGCCAGCAGGGAGGCCTGGTCTTCCTTGCCGGCGCCGGCAGGGTGTCCAGGTCTACCCCGCCGGCGCTGGCTAGGGAGGAAATGTCTACGCTGCCGACGCCGGCTAGGGAGGCCAGGTCAATGACGCCGGCGCCGGCTTGGGAGGCCAGGTCTACCATGCCGGCGGTGCCTAGGGAGGCGAGGTCTACCCCGCCGGCGCCGACTAGGGAGGCCAGATCTACGCCACCGGCGCCAGCAGGGAGGCCTGGTCTTCCTTGCCGGCGCCGGCGGGGTGTTCAGGTCTAACCCGCCGGCGCCGGCTAGGGAGGAAATGTCTACGCCGTCGACGCCGGATAGGGAGGCCAGGTCTATGACGCCGGCGCCGGCTTGGGAGGCCAGGTCTACCCCGCTGGCGCCGGCTAGGGAGGCAATGTCTACGCCGCCGACGCCGGCTAGGGAGGCCAGGTCTACGCCGCCGCCACCGGTTTTCGAGGACAGGTCTATCCCGCCGGCTCCGGCATGGAGGCCAGGTCTACCCCGCGGGCGCCGGCTAGGGAGGCAACGTCTACGCCGCCGGCTCCGGCTAGGGAGGCCAGCTCTACGACGCCGGCGCCGGCTTGGGAGGCCAGGTCTACCCCACCAGCATCGGTTTGGAAGGCCAGGTCTACGCCGCCAGCGCCGGCTTGGGAGGCCAGGTCTACCGTGCTGGCGCCGGCGGGGACGCCAGTTCTAACTAGCGGTCGTCCGGCTAGGGAGGCAACGTCTACGCCGCCGACGCTGGCTAGGGAGGCCAGGTCTATGATGCTGGCGCCGGCTTTGGAGGCCAGGTCTAGCCCGCCGGCGCCGGCTAGGGAGGCCAGGTCTACCATACCGGCGTCAGCTAGGGAGGCCAGGTCTACCCTGCCGGCGTTGGCTACGGAGGACAGATCTACACCGCCGGCGCCGACTAGGGAGGCCAGGTCTACGCCACCAGCGCGGGCAGGGAGTCCAGGTCCACACCCCCGTCGCCGGATAAGGAGGCCAGGTCTATCCCGCCGGCGCCGGCTACGGAGGAAATGTGTACCCCGCCGGCGGCGGCTTGGAAGGCCAGGTCTACCACGCTGGTGCGGCTAGGGAGGCCAGGTCTACCCCACCGGCGCCGGCTACAGAGGCCAGGTCCACCCCGCCGGCGCCGGCTAAAGAGTCCAGGTCTACCCCGCTGTCGGCGGCAGGGAGGTCAGGTCTAACTCACCGGCACCGGCTTGGGAGGCCAGGTCTAGCCCGCCGGCGCCGGCTAGCGAGGCAATGTCTATGACGCCAGCACCGGCTAGGGAGGCCAGGTATACCCTGCCGGCGTTGGCTACAGAGGCCAGGTCTACCCCGCCGGCGCCGGCTAGGAAGACAATGTATACGCAGCCGGCGCCAGCTAGGGAGGCCAGGTCTACACCACTGGAACCGGCTTGGGAAGCCAGGTCTACCATGCCGGCGGTGCCTAGGGAGGCCAGGTCCACCCCGCCGGCGCAGGCTTGGGAGGCCAGGTCTACCCCGCCGGCGACGGCAGGGAGGACAGTTCTACCACGCCAGCGCCGGCTGGGGAGTCCAGGTCTACCGCGCCGGCGCCGGCTACGGAGGCCAGGTCTACTCCACCGGCGCCGGCTAGGAAGACAATGTATACGCAGCCAGCGCCTGCTAGGGAGGCCACGTATACGACGCCAGCGCCGGCTTGGGAGGCCAGGTCTACACCGCTGGCGCCGTCTTCGGAGGGCAGGTCTACCCCGCCGGCGCCGACTAGGGAGGCCAGATCTACGCCACCGGCGCCAGCAGGGAGGCCTGGTCTTCCTTGCGGGCGCCGGCAGGGTGTCCAGGTCTACCCCGCCGCGCCGGCTAGGGAGGAAATGTCTACGCCGTCGACGCCGGATAGGGAGGCCAGGTCAATGACGCCGGCGCCGGCTTGGGAGGCCAGGTCTAACCCGCCGGCGCCGCAGGGAGTCCAAGTCTACCCTGCCGGCGCTGGATAGGGAGGCCAGGTCTACGCCGCTGGTGCCGGCTTGGGAGGCCAGGTCTACTATACCAGCGCCGGCTACAGAGGCCAGGTCTTCCCCGCCGGCGCCGGCTAGGGAGGCCAGGTCTACGCCGCCGGTGCCGGCTTGGGAGGCCAGGTGTACCCCGCTGGCGCCGGCAGGGAGTCCAAGTCTACCCTGCCTGCGCTGGATAGGGAGGCCAGGTCTATGACGCCGGCGCCGGCTAACGAGGCAATGTCTATGACGCCGACGACGGCTAGGGAGGCCAGGTCTACGCCGCCGGCGCCGGCTTGGGAGGCCAGGTTTACGCCGCCGGCGCCTGCTACGGAGGCCAGGTTTATCCCGCTGGCGCCGGCTAGGAAGAAAAATGTATACGCAGGCGGCACCAGCTAGGGAGGCCAGGTCTACGCCGACGGTGCCAGCTAGGGAGGCCAGGTCTATGACGCCGGCGCCCGCTAGCGAGGCAATGTCTATGACGCCGACGACGGCTAGGGAGCCCAGATCTACGCCGCCGGCGCCGGCTAGGGAGGCCAGGTCTATGACGCCTGCACCGGCTTTGGAGGCCAGGTCTACCCCGCCAGCGCCGGCAGGGAGGCCAGGTCTACCACTCCGGCGCCGGATATGGAGGGAGGTCTACCACGCCGGTGTCGGCTAAGGAGTCCATGTATACCCCGCTGGCGCCGGCTTGGGAGGCCAGGTCTACTATACCGGCGCCAGCTAGGGAGGCCAGTTCTACGCCGCTGGTGCCGGCTAGGGTGGCCAGGTCTATCCCGCCGGTGCCGGCTAGGAAGACAATGTATACGCAGCCGGCGCCAGCTAGGGAGGCCAGGTCTACACCACCGGCGCCGGCTTGGGAGGCCAGGACTACCATGCCAGCGCCGGCTAGGGAGGCCAGGTCTACGCCGCCGGTGCCAGCTTGGGAGGCCAGGTCTACCACGCCAGCGCCGGCTAGGGAGACCAGGTCTACCGCGCCGGCGCTGGCTACGGAGGCCAGGTTTATCCTGCCGGCGCCGGCTAGGAAGACAATGTATACGCAGCCGGCGCCAGCTAGGGAGGCCAGGTCTACAACACCGGCACCAGCTTGGGAGGCCAGGACTACCATGCCAGCACCGGCTAGGGAGGACAGGTCTACGCTGCCGGCGCCGGCTTGGGAGGCCAGGTCTACCGTGCTGGCGCCGGCGGGGACGCCAGTTCTAACTAGCGGTTGTCCGGCTAGGGAGGCAACGTCTACGCCGCCGACGCCGGCTAGGGAGGCCAGGTCTATGATGCTGGCGCCGGCTTTGGAGGCCAGGTCTAGCCCGCCGGCGCCGGCTAGGGAGGCCAGGTCTACCATACCGGCGTCAGCTAGGGAGGCCAGGTCTACCCTGCCGGCGTTGGCTACGGAGGACAGATCTACACCGCCGGCGCCGACTAGGGAGGCCAGGTCTACGCCACCAGCGCGGGCAGGGAGTCCAGGTCCACACCCCCGTCGCCGGATAAGGAGGCCAGGTCTATCCCGCCGGCGCCGGCTACGGAGGAAATGTGTACCCCGCCGGCGGCGGCTTGGAAGGCCAGGTCTACCACGCTGGTGCGGCTAGGGAGGCCAGGTCTACCCCACCGGCGCCGGCTACAGAGGCCAGGTCCACCCCGCCGGCGCCGGCTAAAGAGTCCAGGTCTACCCCGCTGTCGGCGGCAGGGAGGTCAGGTCTAACTCACCGGCGCCGGCTTGGGAGGCCAGGTCTAGCCCGCCGGCGCCGGCTAGCGAGGCAATGTCTATGACGCCAGCACCGGCTAGGGAGGCCAGGTATACCCTGCCGGCGTTGGCTACAGAGGCCAGGTCTACCCCGCCGGCGCCGGCTAGGAAGACAATGTATACGCAGCCGGCGCCAGCTAGGGAGGCCAGGTCTACACCACTGGAACCGGCTTGGGAAGCCAGGTCTACCATGCCGGCGGTGCCTAGGGAGGCCAGGTCCACCCCGCCGGCGCAGGCTTGGGAGGCCAGGTCTACCCCGCCGGCGACGGCAGGGAGGACAGTTCTACCACGCCAGCGCCGGCTGGGGAGTCCAGGTCTACCGCGCCGGCGCCGGCTACGGAGGCCAGGTCTACTCCACCGGCGCCGGCTAGGAAGACAATGTATACGCAGCCAGCGCCTGCTAGGGAGGCCACGTATACGACGCCAGCGCCGGCTTGGGAGGCCAGGTCTACACCGCTGGCGCCGTCTTCGGAGGGCAGGTCTACCCCGCCGGCGCCGACTAGGGAGGCCAGATCTACGCCACCGGCGCCAGCAGGGAGGCCTGGTCTTCCTTGCGGGCGCCGGCAGGGTGTCCAGGTCTACCCCGCCGCGCCGGCTAGGGAGGAAATGTCTACGCCGTCGACGCCGGATAGGGAGGCCAGGTCAATGACGCCGGCGCCGGCTTGGGAGGCCAGGTCTAACCCGCCGGCGCCGCAGGGAGTCCAAGTCTACCCTGCCGGCGCTGGATAGGGAGGCCAGGTCTACGCCGCTGGTGCCGGCTTGGGAGGCCAGGTCTACTATACCAGCGCCGGCTACAGAGGCCAGGTCTTCCCCGCCGGCGCCGGCTAGGGAGGCCAGGTCTACGCCGCCGGTGCCGGCTTGGGAGGCCAGGTGTACCCCGCTGGCGCCGGCAGGGAGTCCAAGTCTACCCTGCCTGCGCTGGATAGGGAGGCCAGGTCTATGACGCCGGCGCCGGCTAACGAGGCAATGTCTATGACGCCGACGACGGCTAGGGAGGCCAGGTCTACGCCGCCGGCGCCGGCTTGGGAGGCCAGGTTTACGCCGCCGGCGCCTGCTACGGAGGCCAGGTTTATCCCGCTGGCGCCGGCTAGGAAGAAAAATGTATACGCAGGCGGCACCAGCTAGGGAGGCCAGGTCTACGCCGACGGTGCCAGCTAGGGAGGCCAGGTCTATGACGCCGGCGCCCGCTAGCGAGGCAATGTCTATGACGCCGACGACGGCTAGGGAGCCCAGATCTACGCCGCCGGCGCCGGCTAGGGAGGCCAGGTCTATGACGCCTGCACCGGCTTTGGAGGCCAGGTCTACCCCGCCAGCGCCGGCAGGGAGGCCAGGTCTACCACTCCGGCGCCGGATATGGAGGGAGGTCTACCACGCCGGTGTCGGCTAAGGAGTCCATGTATACCCCGCTGGCGCCGGCTTGGGAGGCCAGGTCTACTATACCGGCGCCAGCTAGGGAGGCCAGTTCTACGCCGCTGGTGCCGGCTAGGGTGGCCAGGTCTATCCCGCCGGTGCCGGCTAGGAAGACAATGTATACGCAGCCGGCGCCAGCTAGGGAGGCCAGGTCTACACCACCGGCGCCGGCTTGGGAGGCCAGGACTACCATGCCAGCGCCGGCTAGGGAGGCCAGGTCTACGCCGCCGGTGCCAGCTTGGGAGGCCAGGTCTACCACGCCAGCGCCGGCTAGGGAGACCAGGTCTACCGCGCCGGCGCTGGCTACGGAGGCCAGGTTTATCCTGCCGGCGCCGGCTAGGAAGACAATGTATACGCAGCCGGCGCCAGCTAGGGAGGCCAGGTCTACAACACCGGCACCAGCTTGGGAGGCCAGGACTACCATGCCAGCACCGGCTAGGGAGGACAGGTCTACGCTGCCGGCGCCGGCTTGGGAGGCCAGGTCTACCGTGCTGGCGCCGGCGGGGACGCCAGTTCTAACTAGCGGTTGTCCGGCTAGGGAGGCAACGTCTACGCCGCCGACGCCGGCTAGGGAGGCCAGGTCTATGATGCTGGCGCCGGCTTTGGAGGCCAGGTCTAGCCCGCCGGCGCCGGCTAGGGAGGCCAGGTCTACCATACCGGCGTCAGCTAGGGAGGCCAGGTCTACCCTGCCGGCGTTGGCTACGGAGGACAGATCTACACCGCCGGCGCCGACTAGGGAGGCCAGGTCTACGCCACCAGCGCGGGCAGGGAGTCCAGGTCCACACCCCCGTCGCCGGATAAGGAGGCCAGGTCTATCCCGCCGGCGCCGGCTACGGAGGAAATGTGTACCCCGCCGGCGGCGGCTTGGAAGGCCAGGTCTACCACGCTGGTGCGGCTAGGGAGGCCAGGTCTACCCCACCGGCGCCGGCTACAGAGGCCAGGTCCACCCCGCCGGCGCCGGCTAAAGAGTCCAGGTCTACCCCGCTGTCGGCGGCAGGGAGGTCAGGTCTAACTCACCGGCGCCGGCTTGGGAGGCCAGGTCTAGCCCGCCGGCGCCGGCTAGCGAGGCAATGTCTATGACGCCAGCACCGGCTAGGGAGGCCAGGTATACCCTGCCGGCGTTGGCTACAGAGGCCAGGTCTACCCCGCCGGCGCCGGCTAGGAAGACAATGTATACGCAGCCGGCGCCAGCTAGGGAGGCCAGGTCTACACCACTGGAACCGGCTTGGGAAGCAAGGTCTACCATGCCGGCGGTGCCTAGGGAGGCCAGGTCCACCCCGCCGGCGCCGGCTTGGGAGGCCAGGTCTACCCCGCCGGCGACGGCAGGGAGGACAGTTCTACCACGCCAGCGCCGGCTGGGGAGTCCAGGTCTACCGCGCCGGCGCCGGCTACGGAGGCCAGGTCTACTCCACCGGCGCCGGCTAGGAAGACAATGTATACGCAGCCAGCGCCTGCTAGGGAGGCCACGTATACGACGCCAGCGCCGGCTTGGGAGGCCAGGTCTACACCGCTGGCGCCGTCTTCGGAGGGCAGGTCTACCCCGCCGGCGCCGACTAGGGAGGCCAGATCTACGCCACCGGCGCCAGCAGGGAGGCCTGGTCTTCCTTGCGGGCGCCGGCAGGGTGTCCAGGTCTACCCCGCCGCGCCGGCTAGGGAGGAAATGTCTACGCCGTCGACGCCGGATAGGGAGGCCAGGTCAATGACGCCGGCGCCGGCTTGGGAGGCCAGGTCTAACCCGCCGGCGCCGCAGGGAGTCCAAGTCTACCCTGCCGGCGCTGGATAGGGAGGCCAGGTCTACGCCGCTGGTGCCGGCTTGGGAGGCCAGGTCTACTATACCAGCGCCGGCTACAGAGGCCAGGTCTTCCCCGCCGGCGCCGGCTAGGGAGGCCAGGTCTACGCCGCCGGTGCCGGCTTGGGAGGCCAGGTGTACCCCGCTGGCGCCGGCAGGGAGTCCAAGTCTACCCTGCCTGCGCTGGATAGGGAGGCCAGGTCTATGACGCCGGCGCCGGCTAACGAGGCAATGTCTATGACGCCGACGACGGCTAGGGAGGCCAGGTCTACGCCGCCGGCGCCGGCTTGGGAGGCCAGGTTTACGCCGCCGGCGCCTGCTACGGAGGCCAGGTTTATCCCGCTGGCGCCGGCTAGGAAGAAAAATGTATACGCAGGCGGCACCAGCTAGGGAGGCCAGGTCTACGCCGACGGTGCCAGCTAGGGAGGCCAGGTCTATGACGCCGGCGCCCGCTAGCGAGGCAATGTCTATGACGCCGACGACGGCTAGGGAGCCCAGATCTACGCCGCCGGCGCCGGCTAGGGAGGCCAGGTCTATGACGCCTGCACCGGCTTTGGAGGCCAGGTCTACCCCGCCAGCGCCGGCAGGGAGGCCAGGTCTACCACTCCGGCGCCGGATATGGAGGGAGGTCTACCACGCCGGTGTCGGCTAAGGAGTCCATGTATACCCCGCTGGCGCCGGCTTGGGAGGCCAGGTCTACTATACCGGCGCCAGCTAGGGAGGCCAGTTCTACGCCGCTGGTGCCGGCTAGGGTGGCCAGGTCTATCCCGCCGGTGCCGGCTAGGAAGACAATGTATACGCAGCCGGCGCCAGCTAGGGAGGCCAGGTCTACACCACCGGCGCCGGCTTGGGAGGCCAGGACTACCATGCCAGCGCCGGCTAGGGAGGCCAGGTCTACGCCGCCGGTGCCAGCTTGGGAGGCCAGGTCTACCACGCCAGCGCCGGCTAGGGAGACCAGGTCTACCGCGCCGGCGCTGGCTACGGAGGCCAGGTTTATCCTGCCGGCGCCGGCTAGGAAGACAATGTATACGCAGCCGGCGCCAGCTAGGGAGGCCAGGTCTACAACACCGGCACCAGCTTGGGAGGCCAGGACTACCATGCCAGCACCGGCTAGGGAGGACAGGTCTACGCTGCCGGCGCCGGCTTGGGAGGCCAGTTCTATGACGCCGGCGCCGGCTAGCAAGGCAATGTCTAAGACGCCGACGACGGCTAGGGAGGCCAGGTCTACACCGCCGGCGCCGGCGAGCGAGGAAATATGTACGCCGCCGACGCTGGCTAGGGAGGCCAGGTATAACCTGCCGGCACCGCCTATGGAGGCCTGGTCTACCACGCCAAGGATGGCTTTGGAGGCCAGGTCTTCCCCACTGGCGCCGGCAGGGAGGCCAGGTCTACCATGCCAGCGCCGGCTAGGGAGACCAGGTCTACCGCACCGGCGCTGGCTACGGAGGCCAGGTTTATCCTGCCGGCGCCGGCTAGGAAGACAATGTATACGCAGCCGGCGCTAGCTAGGGAGGCCAGGTCTACAACACCGGCACCAGCTTGGGAGGCCAGGACTACCATGCCAGCTCCGGCTAGGGAGGACAGGTCTACGCCGCCGGCGCCGGCTTGGAGGCCAGGTCTATCCTGCCGGCGCCGGCAGGAAGGCCAAGTCTACCGGGCCGGCGCCAGCTAGGGAGGCCAGGTATATGACGCCGGCGCCGGCTAGCAAGGCAATGTCTAAGACGCCGACGACGGCTAGGGAGGCCAGGTCTACACCGCCGGCGCCGGCGAGCGAGGAAATATGTACGCCGCCGACGCTGGCTAGGGAGGCCAGGTATAACCTGCCGGCACCGCCTATGGAGGCCTGGTCTACCACGCCAACGATGGCTTTGGAGGCCAGGTCTTCCCCACTGGCGCCGGCAGGGAGGCCAGGTCTAACTTGCCGGCGCCGGCTAGGGAGGCCAGGTCTACACCGCTGGCGCCGGCAAGCGAGGAAATGTGTACGCCGCCGACGCCGCCTAGGGAGGCCAGGGATACCCTGCCGGCACCGGGTACGGAGGCCAGGTCTACCCCGCCGGCACCGGCTACGGAGGCCAGGTCTAACCCGCCGGCGCCAGCTAGGGAGGCCAAGTCTACCCGACCTGCGCTGTCTAGGGAGGCAATGTCTACGCCGCCGACGCCGGCTATGGAGGCAATGATTATGCCGCCGACGCCTGATAGGGAGGCCAGGTCTACGACCCTGGCGCTGACTAGGGAGGCCAGGTCTACCCCGCCGGCACCGGCAGGGAGGCCAGGTCTACCCCGCCGGCACCGGTTATGGAGGCAATGATTATGCCGCCGACGCCTGATAGGGAGGCCAGGTCTACGACGCCGGCGCCGGCTTGGTTGGTCAGGTCTACCCCGCCGGCGCTGGCAGGGAGGCCAGGTCTAGCCCGCCGTCGCCGGATATGGAGGCCAGGTCTACTCCGCCGGCGCTGGCTTGGGAGGCCAGGTCTACCACACTGGCGTGGCTAGGGAGGACAGGTCTACAGCGCCGGCGCCGGCTACGGAGGCGAGGTCTACCCCGCCGGCGACAGCTACGGAGGCGAGGTCTACACCACCGGAACCGGCTAGGGAGGCCAGGTCTACTATACCGGCGCCGGCTAGGGAGGCCAGGTCTACCCCGCCGGTGCAGGCAAGGAGGCCAGATCTTCCCCACCGGCGCCGGCTAGGGAGTCCAGGTCTATGCCACCGGCGCTGGCTTGGAAGGCCAGGTCTACACTGCCGGCGCCGGCAGAGAGGCCAGGTCTAACTCGCCGGCGCTGGCTACGGAGGCCAGGTCTACACCGCCGGCGCCGGCAGGGATGCCCGGTCTACCCCGCCGTCGCTGGATATGGAGGACAGGTCTGCCCTGCTCGCGCCGCCTGAGGAGGCCATGTCTACCCCGCCGGCGCCGGCTCGGGAGGCCAATTCTACTCTACCGGCGCGAGCAGGGAGGCCAGGTCTTCCTTGCTGGCGCCGGCAGGGAGGCCAGGTGTACCCCGCCGGAGCAGGCTCCGGCGGCCAAGTCTACCCCGCCGGCGCTGGCTAGGGAGGCCAGGTCTACGCTGCATGCACCGGCTTGGGAGGCCAGGTCTACGACGCCGGCTCCGGCTACGGAGGCCAGGTCTCACCCGCCGGCGCTGGCTAGGGAGGCCAGGTCTACGCTGCATGCACCGGCTTTGGAGGCCAGGTCTACGACGCCGGCGCCGGCAGGGAGGCCAGGTCTATGACGCTGGTGCCGGTTAGGAAGACAGTGTCTACGCCGCCAGCGCCGGCTTGAGAGGCCAGGTCTATCCCGATGGCGCTGGCTTGGCAGGTCAGGTCTACCCCGCCAGCGCCGGCTTGGGAGGCCAGGTCTATCCTGCGGGCACCGGCTAGGGAGGCCAGGTCTACCCCGCCGGTGCCGGCTAGGAAGACATTGTCTACGGTGCCGGCGCCGGCTTGGGAGTCCAGGTCTACCCGGCTGGCGCCTGCAGGGATGCGAGGTCTACCACGCCAGCGCCGGATATGGAGGGAGGTGTACCACGCCGGCGCTGGCTAAGGAGGCCATGTATACCCCGCCGGTGCCGGCTTGGGAGGCCAGGTCTACTATACCAGCGCCGGCTAGGGAGGCCATGTATACCCCGACGGCGCCGGCTTGGGAGGCCAGGTCTACTATACCGGCGCCGGCTAGGGAGGCCAGGTCTACGCCACCGGCCCTGGCTTGGGAGGCCAGGTCTACACCGCCGGCGCCGGCAGGGAGGCCAGGTCTACGCCGCCGGCGCCGGATTGGAAGGCAAGGTGTACCCAGACGGCGCCGGCAGGGAGGCCAAATCTACCCCGCTGGCGCCGGCTAGGGAGGCCAGGTCTACGATGCCGGCGCCGGCTACGGAGGCCAGGTCTAACTCGCTGGCGCCGGCTTGGGAGTCCAGGTCTACCACGACAGCGCTGGATATGGAGGCCACGTCTACATCGCCGGCGCCGTCTTGGGAGGCCAGGTCTACTGTACCGGCGCTGCCTAGGGAGGCCAGTTCTACGCCACCGCCGCCGGCTTGGGAGGCCAAGTCTACAACGCCGGCGCCAGCAGGGAGGGCAGGTCTACCCGGCGGCGCCGGCTATGGAGGCAATGATTATGCCGCCGACGCCTGATAGGGAAACCAGGTCTACGCCGCCGGCGCCGGCTTGGGAGGCCAGGTCTTCCTTGCCGGCGCCGGCTAGGGAGCCCAGATCTACGCCGCCGGCGCCGGCTAGGGAGGCCAGGTCTATGATGCCTGCACCAGATTTGGAGGCCAGGTCTACCCCGCCGGCGCCGGCTAGCGAGGTAATATCTATGATGCCGACGACTGCCAGGGAGGCCAGGTCTATGACGCCGGCGCCCGCTATTGATGCAATGTCTATGACGCCGACGACGGCTAGGGAGCCCAGATCTATGCCGCCGGCGCCGGCTAGGGAGGCCAGGTCTACTATACCGGCGCCGGCTAGAGAGGCCAGTTCTACGCTGCCGGCGCCGGCTTCGGAGGCCAGGTCTACACCGCCGGCGCCGGCAGGGAGGCCAGGTCTACGCCGCTGGTGCCGGCTAGGAAGACAATGTCTACGCCGCCAGCGCCGGCTTGAGAGGCCAGGTCTATCCCGATGGCGCTGGCTTGGTAGGTCAGGTCTACCCCGCCAGCGCCGGCTTGGGAGGCCAGGTCTATCCCGCGGGCACCGGCTAGGGAGGTCAGGTCTACCCCGCCAGCGCCAGCTTGGGAGGCCAGGTCTACCCCGCTGGCGCCTGCTTGGGAGGCCAGGTCTACCCCGCCGGCGCCGGCAGGGAGGCCAGGTCTTCCTTGCCGGCGCCGTCTAGGGAGCCCAGATCTACGCCGCCGGCGCCGGCTAGGGAGGCAAGGTCTATGACGCCAGCGCCGGATATGGAGGGAGCTCTACCACGCGGGCGCCGGCTAAGGAGTCCATGTATACCCCGCCGGCGCCGGACTGGGAGGCCAGGTCTACTATACCGGCGCCGGCTAGGGAGGCCAGTTCTACGCCGCCGGCGCCGGCTTGGGAGGCCAGGTCTACACCTCCGGCGCCGGCAGGGAGGCCAGGTCTACGCTGCTGGTGCCGGCTTGGGAGGCCAGGTCTACACCACCGGCGCCGGCTCGGGAGGCCAGGACTACCAAGCCAGCGCCGGCTAGGGAGGCCAGATCTATGACGCCGGCGCCCGCTAGCGAGGCAATGTCTATGACGCTGACGACGGCTAGGGAGCCCAGATCTACGCCGCCGGCGCCGCCTAGGGAGGCCAGGTCTACCCTGCCGGCGCCGGCTTGGGAGGCCAGTTCTACTATACCGGCGCCGGCTACAGAGGCCAGGTCTACCCCGCCGGCGCCGGCTAGGGAGGCCAGGTCTATCCCGCCGGTGCCGGCTAGGAAGACAATGTCTACGTTGCCGGCGCCGCCTAGGGAGGCCAGGTCTACCCTGCCGGCGCCGGCTTGGGAGGCCAGTTCTACTATACCGGCACCGGCTACAGAGGCCAGATCTACCCCGCCGGCACCAAATACAGAGGCCAGGTCTAGTCCGCCGACGCCGGCTAGGGAGGCCAGGTCTATGACGCCGGCGCTGGCTTTGGAGGACAGGTCTACCCCGCTGGCGCCGGCAGGGAGGCCACGTCTACCACGCCAGCACCGGATATGGAGGGAGGTCTACCAAGCTGGTGCCGGCTAAGGAGGCCTTGTATAACCCGCCGGGGCCGGCTTGGGAGGCCAGGTCTACTATACCGGCGCCGGCTAGGGAGGCCAGTTCTACACCGCCGGCGCCGGCTTGGGAGTCTAGGTCTACACCGCAGGCGCCGGCAGGGAGGCCAGGTCTACGCTGCTGGTGTCGGCTAGGGAGGCCAGGTCTTCCCCGCCGGCGCCGGCTAGGGAGGCCAGGTCTACGCTGCCGGCGCCGGCGTGGGAGGCGAGGATTACCCTGCCGGCGCCGGCTTGGTAGGCCAGGTCTACCCCGCCAACGCCGGAAGGGAGGCCAGGTCTACCCCGCTGGAGCCAGCAGGGAGGCCAGGTCTAACTCGCCGGCGCCGGCTACAGAGGCCATGTCTACCCCGCTGGTGCCAGAAGGGAGGCCAGGTTTAACTCGCCGGCGCCATCTAGGGAGGCCAGGTATACGCCGCCGGCGCCGGCAAGGGAGGCAATGTCTACGCTGCCGACGCCGGCTAGGCAGCCCAGGTCTACGCCGCAGGCGCCGGCTTGGGAGGCCAGGTCTACCCCGCCGGTGCCGGCAGGTAGGCTAGGTCTACCCTGGCGGCGCGGCCTAGGAAGTCAATGTCTACGCCGCCGGCGCCGTCTAGGGAGGCCAGATCTACCCCGCCTGCACCAACTACGGAGGCCAGGTCTACGCCGCCGACGCCGGCTAGGGAGGACAGGTCTATGACGCCGGCGCCAGCTAGGGAGGACAGGTCTACCCCGCTGGCGCCGTCTAGCGAGGCAATGTCTATGACTCTGACGACGGCTAGGGAGGCCATGTCTATGCCACCGGCGCCGGCTTGGGAGGCCAGGTCTACCCCTCCGGCGCTGGCAGGGAGGCCAGATCGTACCCGCCGGCGCCGGCTAGGGAGGCCAGGTCTACCCCGCTGGTGCCAGCAGGGAGGCCAGGTTTAACTCGCCGGCGCCATCTAGGGAGGCCAGGTATACGCCGCCGGCGCCGGCTAGGAAGGCCAGGTCTACGCCACCGGCACTGGCTTGGAAGGCCAGGTCTACCATACTTGCGCTGGCTAGGGAGGTCAGGTCTACCCCGCCAGCGCCGACAGGTAGGCCAGCTCTAGCCCGCCATCGACGGCTACGGAGGCCAGGTCTACCCTACCCGCGCTGGCTACGGAGGCCAGGTCTATCCTGCCGGCGCCGGCTAGGAAGACCATGTATATGCATCCGGCGCCAGCTAGGGAGGACAGGTCTACCCCGCCGGCGCCGGCTTTTGAGGCCAGGTCAACCCCACCGACGCCGGCTAGGGAGGCCAGGTCTACCCTGTCAGCGCCGGCTAGGGAAGCAAGGTTTACCCTGCCGGCGCCGGCTACGGAGGCGAGGTCTATCCCGCCGGCGCCGGCTAGGAAGACAATGAATACGCAGCCAGCGCCAGCTAGGGAGGCGAGGTCTACCGTGCCGGCGCTGGCTTGAGAGGTCAGGTATACACCCCCGGCGCCGGCAGGGAGGCCGGGTCTATCCCGCCAGCACCGGATAGGGAGGCCAGGTCTACCACGCCAGCGCCGGATATGGAGGGAGCTCTACCACGCCGGCGCCGGCTAAGGACTCCATGTATACCCCGCCGGAGCCGGCTTGGGAGGCCAGGTCTACTATACCGGCGCCGGCTAGGGAGGCCAGTTCTACTATACCGGCGCCGGATACAGAGGCCAGGTCTACCCCGCCGGCGCCGTCTAGGGAGGCCAGGTCTATCCCGCCGGTGCCGGCTAGGAAGAAAATGTCTACGGTGCCAGCGCCAGCTTGGGAGGCCAGGTGTACCCCGACGGCACTGGCAGGGAGGCCAGGTCTACCCCGACGGCGCCGGTAGGGAGGCCAGGTTTACCATGCCGGCGCCGGCTAGGGAGGCCAGGTCTACGCCACCGGCACCGGCAGGGAGGCCAGGTCTTCCTTGCCGGCGCCGGCAGGGTGTCCAGGTCTATGACGCCGGCGCCGGCTAGGGAGGTAATGTCTACGCCGCCGACGCCGGCTAGGGAGGCCAGGTCTATGACGCCGGCGCCCGCTAGCGAGGCAATGTCTATGACGCCGACGACGGCTAGGGAGCCCAGATCTACGCCGCCGGCTCCGGCTAGGGAGGCCAGGTCTATGACGCCTGCACCGGCTTTGGAGGCCAGGTCTACCCCGCCGGCGCCGGCAGGGAGGCCAGGTCTACCACGCCAGCGCCGGATATGGAGGGAGCTCTACCACGTCGGCGCCGGTTAAGGAGTCCATGTATACCCCGCCGGCGCCGGCTAGGGAGGCCAGGTCTACCCCGCCGGCGCCAGCTGGGGAGGGCAGGTCTACCCCGCCGGCGCCGGCAGGGAGGCCAGGTCTACTATACCGACGCCGGCTACAGAGGCCAGGTCTACGCCGCTGGTGCCGGCTAGGGAGGCCAGGTCTATCCCGCCGGTGCCGGCTAGGAAGACAATGTATACGCAGCCGGCGCCAGCTAGGGAGGCCAGGTCTACGCCGCCGGCGCCGGCTTGGGAGGCAAGGTGTATGTACCCAGACGGCGCCGGCAGGGAGGCCAAGCCTACCCCTCCGGCGCCGGCTAGGGAGGCCAGGTCTACGATGCCGGCGCCTGCTACGGAGGCCAGGTCTAACTCGCTGGCGCCGGCTTGGGAGGCCAGGTCTTCCTTGCCGGCGCCGGCTAGGGAGCCCAGATCTACCCCGCCGGCGCCGACTAGGGAGGCCAGGTCTACGCCACCGGCACCGGCAGGGAGGCCAGGTCTTCCTTGCCGGCGCCGGCAGGGTGTTCAGGTCTATGACGCCGGCGCCGGCTAGGGAGGTAATGTCTACTTCGCCGATGCCGGCTAGGGAGGCCAGGTCTATGACGCCGGCGCCCGGTAGCGAGGCAATGTCTATGACGCCGACGTCGGCTAGGGAGCCCAGGTCTACGCCGCCGGCGCCGGCTAGGGAGGCCAGGTCCATGTTGCCGGCACCGGCTTTTGAGGCCAGGTCTACCACGTTGGCACCAGCTAGGGAGGCCAGGTCTACCCCGCCTGCGCCGGCTATGGAGGCAATGACTATGCCGCCGACGCCTGATGGGGAGGCCAGGTCTACCCCGCCAGCGCCGGCTAGGGAGGTAATGTCTACCCCGACGGCGCCGGCAGGGAGGCCAGGTCTACCACGACAGCGCCGGATATGGAGGGAGCTCTACCACGTCGGCGCCGGCTAAGGATTCCATGTATACCCCGCCGGCACCGGCTTGGGAGGCCAGGTCTACTATACCGGCGCCGGCTAGGGAGGCCAGTTCTAAGCCGCCGGCGCCGGCTTGGGAGGCCAGGTCTACATCGCCGGCGCCGGCAGGGAGGCCAGGTCTACGCCGCTGGTGCCGGCTAGGGAGGCCAGGTCTATCCCGCCGGTGCCGGCTAGGAAGACAAGGTATACGCAGCCGGCGCCAGCTAGGGAGGCCAGGTCTACACCACCGGCGCCGGCTTGGGAGGCCAGATCTATGACGCCGGCGCCCGCTAGCGAGGCAATGTCTATGACGCTGACGACGGCTAGGGAGCCCAGATCTACGCCGCCGGCGCCGGCTAGGGAGGCCAGGTCTATGACGCCTGCACCGGCTTTGGAGGCCAGGTCTACACCACTGGCGCCGGCAGGGAGACCAGGTCTACGCCGCTGGTGCCGGCTAGGGAGGCCAGGTCTACCCCGCCGGCGCCAGCTGGGGAGGGCAGGTCTACCATGCGATGCCAGCTTGGGAGGTCAGGTCTACGCTGCCGGCACCAGCTTGGGAGGTCAAATCTACCCCGCCGGCGCCGGCAGGGAGGCCAGGTCTACTATACCGACGCCGGCTACAGAGGCCAGGTCTACGCCGCAGGTGCCGGCTAGGAAGACAATGTATACGCATCCGGCGTCAGCTGGGGAGGCCAGGTCTACCCCTCCGGCGCCGGCTTGGGAGGCCAGGTCTAACATGCCGGCGCCTGCTAGGGAGGCCAGGTCTACCCCGCCGGCGCCGGCTTTGGAAGCCAGGTCTACCATGCCGGCGGTGCCTAGGGAGGCCAGGTCCACCCCGCCGGCGCCCGCTTGCGAGGCCAGGTCTACCCCGCCGGCGCCGGCTGGGAGGACAGTTCTACCACGCCAGCGCCGGCTGGGGCGTCCAGGTCTACCGCGCCGGCGCCGGCTACGGAGGCCAGGTCTACTCCACCGGCGCCGGCTAGGAAGACAATGTATACGCAGCCAGCGCCTGCTAGGGAGGCCACGTATACGACGCCAGCGCCGGCTAGGGAGGCCAGGTCTATGACGCCGGCGCCCGGTAGCGAGGCAATGTCTATGACGCCGACGTCGGATAGGGAGCCCAGGTCTACGCAGCCGGCGCCGGCTAGGGAGGCCAGGTCCATGACGCCGGCACCGGCTTTGGAGGCCAGGTCTACCACGTTGGCACCAGCTAGGGAGGCCAGGTCTACCCCGCCGGCACCGGCTAGGGAGGCCAGGTCTACGCAGCCGGTGCCGGCTTGGGAGGCCAGGTCTACCCCGCCTGCGCCGGCTATGGAGTCAATGATTATGCCGCCAACGCCTGATAGGGAGGCCAGGTCTACGCCGCAGGCGCCGGCTTGGGAGGCCAGGTCTAATCCGCTGGCGCTGGCAGGGAGGCCACGTCTACCACGCCAGTGCCGGCTAGGGAGGCCAGGTCTACCCCGCTGGCGTTGGCTACGGAGGCCAGGTCTACCCCGCCGGCGCCGGCTTGGGAGGCCAGGTCTAATCCGCTGGCGCTGGCAGGGAGGCCACGTCTACCACGCCAGTGCCGGCTAGGGAGGCCAGGTCTACCCCGCTGGCGTTGGCTACGGAGGCCAGGTCTACCCCGCCGGCGCCGGCTTGGGAGGCCAGGTCTACCATACCGGCGCTGGCTAGGGAGGCCAGGTCCACCCTGCCGGCGCCGGCTACAGAGGCCAGGTCTAACCTGCCGGCGCCGGCAGGGAGTCCAGGTCTATCCCGCCGGCGCCCGCTAGGAAGACAATGTATACGCAGCCGGCGCCAGCTAGGGAGGCCAGGTCTACACCACCGGAACCGGCTTGGAAGTCCAGGTCTACCATGCCAGCACCAGCAGGGAGGCCATGTCTACCCCGCCGGCGCTGGCTTGGGAGGCCAGGTCTACCCCGCCAGCATCGGTTTGGAAGACCAGGTCTACGCCGCCAGCGCCGGCTTGGGAGGCCAGGTCTACCGCGCTGGCGCCGGCGGGGACGCCAGGTCTAACTAGCCGGCGTCCGGTTAGGGAGGCAATGTCTACGCCGCCGACGCCGGCTAGGGAGGCCAGGTCTACACCACCGGAACCGGCTTGGAAGTCCAGGTCTACCATGCCAGCACCAGCAGGGAGGCCATGTCTACCCCGCCGGCGCTGGCTTGGGAGGCCAGGTCTACCCCGCCAGCATCGGTTTGGAAGACCAGGTCTACGCCGCCAGCGCCGGCTTGGGAGGCCAGGTCTACCGCGCTGGCGCCGGCGGGGACGCCAGGTCTAACTAGCCGGCGTCCGGTTAGGGAGGCAATGTCTACGCCGCCGACGCCGGCTAGGGAGGCCAGGTCTATGACGCTGGCGGCTACTTTGGAGGCCAGGTCTAGCCCGCCGGCGCCGGGTAGCGAGGCAATGTCTATGACGCCAGCACCGGCTAGGGAGGCCAGGTCTACCATACCGGCGCTGGCTAGGGAGGCCAGGTCTACCCCGCCGGCGCCGGCATGGGAGGCCAGATCTACCCCGCCGGCGCCGACTAGGGAAGCCAGGTCTACGCCACCGGCAGGGAGTCCAGGTCCACACCGCCGTCGCCCGCTTGCGAGGCCAGGTTTATCCCGCCGGCGCCGGCTACGGAGGACGTGTACCCCGCCGGCGGCGGCTTGGGAGGCCAGGTCTACCACGCTGGTGCGGCTAGGGAGGCCAGGTCTATCCCGCCGGTGCCGGCTAGGAAGACAATGTATACGCAGCCGGTGCCAGCTAGGGAGGCCAGGTCTACACCACCGGAACCGGCTTTGGAAGCCAGGTCTACCATGCCGGCGGTGCCTAGGGAGGCCAGGTCCACCCCGCCGGCGCCCGCTTGCGAGGCCAGGTCTACCCCGCTGGCGCCGGCAGGGAGGACAGTTCTACCACGCCAGCGCCGGCTGGGGAGTCCAGGTCTACCACGCCGGCGCCGGCTACGGAGGCCAGGTCTACTCCACCGGCGCCGGCTAGGAAGACAATGTATACGCAGCCAGCGCCTGCTAGGGAGGCCACGTATACGACGCCAGCGCCGGCTTGGGAGGCCAGGTCTACCCCGCTGGCGCCGTCTTCGGAGGCCAGGTAACCCCGCCGGCGCCGACTAGGGAGGCCAGATCTATGCCACCAGCGCCAGCAGGGAGGCCTGGTCTTCCTTGCCGGCGCCGGCAGGGTGTCCAGGTCTACCCCGCCGGCGCTGGCTAGGGAGGAAATGTCTACGCTGCCGACGCCGGCTAGGGAGGCCAGGTCAATGACGCCGGCGCCGGCTTGGGAGGCCAGGTCTACCATGCCGGCGGTGCCTAGGGAGGCGAGGTCTACCCCGCCGGCGCCGACTAGGGAGGCCAGATCTACGCCACCGGCGCCAGCAGGGAGGCCTGGTCTTCCTTGCCGGCGCCGGCGGGGTGTTCAGGTCTAACCCGCCGGCGCCGGCTAGGGAGGAAATGTCTACGCCGTCGACGCCGGATAGGGAGGCCAGGTCTATGACGCCGGCGCCGGCTTGGGAGGCCAGGTCTACCCCGCTGGCGCCGGCTAGGGAGGCAATGTCTACGCCGCCGACGCCGGCTAGGGAGGCCAGGTCTACGCCGCCGCCACCGGTTTTCGAGGACAGGTCTATCCCGCCGGCTCCGGCATGGAGGCCAGGTCTACCCCGCGGGCGCCGGCTAGGGAGGCAACGTCTACGCCGCCGGCTCCGGCTAGGGAGGCCAGCTCTACGACGCCGGCGCCGGCTTGGGAGGCCAGGTCTACCCCACCAGCATCGGTTTGGAAGGCCAGGTCTACGCCGCCAGCGCCGGCTTGGGAGGCCAGGTCTACCGTGCTGGCGCCGGCGGGGACGCCAGTTCTAACTAGCGGTCGTCCGGCTAGGGAGGCAACGTCTACGCCGCCGACGCTGGCTAGGGAGGCCAGGTCTATGATGCTGGCGCCGGCTTTGGAGGCCAGGTCTAGCCCGCCGGCGCCGGCTAGGGAGGCCAGGTCTACCATACCGGCGTCAGCTAGGGAGGCCAGGTCTACCCTGCCGGCGTTGGCTACGGAGGACAGATCTACACCGCCGGCGCCGACTAGGGAGGCCAGGTCTACGCCACCAGCGCGGGCAGGGAGTCCAGGTCCACACCCCCGTCGCCGGATAAGGAGGCCAGGTCTATCCCGCCGGCGCCGGCTACGGAGGAAATGTGTACCCCGCCGGCGGCGGCTTGGAAGGCCAGGTCTACCACGCTGGTGCGGCTAGGGAGGCCAGGTCTACCCCACCGGCGCCGGCTACAGAGGCCAGGTCCACCCCGCCGGCGCCGGCTAAAGAGTCCAGGTCTACCCCGCTGTCGGCGGCAGGGAGGTCAGGTCTAACTCACCGGCGCCGGCTTGGGAGGCCAGGTCTAGCCCGCCGGCGCCGGCTAGCGAGGCAATGTCTATGACGCCAGCACCGGCTAGGGAGGCCAGGTATACCCTGCCGGCGTTGGCTACAGAGGCCAGGTCTACCCCGCCGGCGCCGGCTAGGAAGACAATGTATACGCAGCCGGCGCCAGCTAGGGAGGCCAGGTCTACACCACTGGAACCGGCTTGGGAAGCCAGGTCTACCATGCCGGCGGTGCCTAGGGAGGCCAGGTCCACCCCGCCGGCGCAGGCTTGGGAGGCCAGGTCTACCCCGCCGGCGACGGCAGGGAGGACAGTTCTACCACGCCAGCGCCGGCTGGGGAGTCCAGGTCTACCGCGCCGGCGCCGGCTACGGAGGCCAGGTCTACTCCACCGGCGCCGGCTAGGAAGACAATGTATACGCAGCCAGCGCCTGCTAGGGAGGCCACGTATACGACGCCAGCGCCGGCTTGGGAGGCCAGGTCTACACCGCTGGCGCCGTCTTCGGAGGGCAGGTCTACCCCGCCGGCGCCGACTAGGGAGGCCAGATCTACGCCACCGGCGCCAGCAGGGAGGCCTGGTCTTCCTTGCGGGCGCCGGCAGGGTGTCCAGGTCTACCCCGCCGCGCCGGCTAGGGAGGAAATGTCTACGCCGTCGACGCCGGATAGGGAGGCCAGGTCAATGACGCCGGCGCCGGCTTGGGAGGCCAGGTCTAACCCGCCGGCGCCGCAGGGAGTCCAAGTCTACCCTGCCGGCGCTGGATAGGGAGGCCAGGTCTACGCCGCTGGTGCCGGCTTGGGAGGCCAGGTCTACTATACCAGCGCCGGCTACAGAGGCCAGGTCTTCCCCGCCGGCGCCGGCTAGGGAGGCCAGGTCTACGCCGCCGGTGCCGGCTTGGGAGGCCAGGTGTACCCCGCTGGCGCCGGCAGGGAGTCCAAGTCTACCCTGCCTGCGCTGGATAGGGAGGCCAGGTCTATGACGCCGGCGCCGGCTAACGAGGCAATGTCTATGACGCCGACGACGGCTAGGGAGGCCAGGTCTACGCCGCCGGCGCCGGCTTGGGAGGCCAGGTTTACGCCGCCGGCGCCTGCTACGGAGGCCAGGTTTATCCCGCTGGCGCCGGCTAGGAAGAAAAATGTATACGCAGGCGGCACCAGCTAGGGAGGCCAGGTCTACGCCGACGGTGCCAGCTAGGGAGGCCAGGTCTATGACGCCGGCGCCCGCTAGCGAGGCAATGTCTATGACGCCGACGACGGCTAGGGAGCCCAGATCTACGCCGCCGGCGCCGGCTAGGGAGGCCAGGTCTATGACGCCTGCACCGGCTTTGGAGGCCAGGTCTACCCCGCCAGCGCCGGCAGGGAGGCCAGGTCTACCACTCCGGCGCCGGATATGGAGGGAGGTCTACCACGCCGGTGTCGGCTAAGGAGTCCATGTATACCCCGCTGGCGCCGGCTTGGGAGGCCAGGTCTACTATACCGGCGCCAGCTAGGGAGGCCAGTTCTACGCCGCTGGTGCCGGCTAGGGTGGCCAGGTCTATCCCGCCGGTGCCGGCTAGGAAGACAATGTATACGCAGCCGGCGCCAGCTAGGGAGGCCAGGTCTACACCACCGGCGCCGGCTTGGGAGGCCAGGACTACCATGCCAGCGCCGGCTAGGGAGGCCAGGTCTACGCCGCCGGTGCCAGCTTGGGAGGCCAGGTCTACCACGCCAGCGCCGGCTAGGGAGACCAGGTCTACCGCGCCGGCGCTGGCTACGGAGGCCAGGTTTATCCTGCCGGCGCCGGCTAGGAAGACAATGTATACGCAGCCGGCGCCAGCTAGGGAGGCCAGGTCTACAACACCGGCACCAGCTTGGGAGGCCAGGACTACCATGCCAGCACCGGCTAGGGAGGACAGGTCTACGCTGCCGGCGCCGGCTTGGGAGGCCAGGTCTACCGTGCTGGCGCCGGCGGGGACGCCAGTTCTAACTAGCGGTTGTCCGGCTAGGGAGGCAACGTCTACGCCGCCGACGCCGGCTAGGGAGGCCAGGTCTATGATGCTGGCGCCGGCTTTGGAGGCCAGGTCTAGCCCGCCGGCGCCGGCTAGGGAGGCCAGGTCTACCATACCGGCGTCAGCTAGGGAGGCCAGGTCTACCCTGCCGGCGTTGGCTACGGAGGACAGATCTACACCGCCGGCGCCGACTAGGGAGGCCAGGTCTACGCCACCAGCGCGGGCAGGGAGTCCAGGTCCACACCCCCGTCGCCGGATAAGGAGGCCAGGTCTATCCCGCCGGCGCCGGCTACGGAGGAAATGTGTACCCCGCCGGCGGCGGCTTGGAAGGCCAGGTCTACCACGCTGGTGCGGCTAGGGAGGCCAGGTCTACCCCACCGGCGCCGGCTACAGAGGCCAGGTCCACCCCGCCGGCGCCGGCTAAAGAGTCCAGGTCTACCCCGCTGTCGGCGGCAGGGAGGTCAGGTCTAACTCACCGGCGCCGGCTTGGGAGGCCAGGTCTAGCCCGCCGGCGCCGGCTAGCGAGGCAATGTCTATGACGCCAGCACCGGCTAGGGAGGCCAGGTATACCCTGCCGGCGTTGGCTACAGAGGCCAGGTCTACCCCGCCGGCGCCAGCTAGGAAGACAATGTATACGCAGCCGGCGCCAGCTAGGGAGGCCAGGTCTACACCACTGGAACCGGCTTGGGAAGCAAGGTCTACCATGCCGGCGGTGCCTAGGGAGGCCAGGTCCACCCCGCCGGCGCCGGCTTGGGAGGCCAGGTCTACCCCGCCGGCGACGGCAGGGAGGACAGTTCTACCACGCCAGCGCCGGCTGGGGAGTCCAGGTCTACCGCGCCGGCGCCGGCTACGGAGGCCAGGTCTACTCCACCGGCGCCGGCTAGGAAGACAATGTATACGCAGCCAGCGCCTGCTAGGGAGGCCACGTATACGACGCCAGCGCCGGCTTGGGAGGCCAGGTCTACACCGCTGGCGCCGTCTTCGGAGGGCAGGTCTACCCCGCCGGCGCCGACTAGGGAGGCCAGATCTACGCCACCGGCGCCAGCAGGGAGGCCTGGTCTTCCTTGCGGGCGCCGGCAGGGTGTCCAGGTCTACCCCGCCGCGCCGGCTAGGGAGGAAATGTCTACGCCGTCGACGCCGGATAGGGAGGCCAGGTCAATGACGCCGGCGCCGGCTTGGGAGGCCAGGTCTAACCCGCCGGCGCCGCAGGGAGTCCAAGTCTACCCTGCCGGCGCTGGATAGGGAGGCCAGGTCTACGCCGCTGGTGCCGGCTTGGGAGGCCAGGTCTACTATACCAGCGCCGGCTACAGAGGCCAGGTCTTCCCCGCCGGCGCCGGCTAGGGAGGCCAGGTCTACGCCGCCGGTGCCGGCTTGGGAGGCCAGGTGTACCCCGCTGGCGCCGGCAGGGAGTCCAAGTCTACCCTGCCTGCGCTGGATAGGGAGGCCAGGTCTATGACGCCGGCGCCGGCTAACGAGGCAATGTCTATGACGCCGACGACGGCTAGGGAGGCCAGGTCTACGCCGCCGGCGCCGGCTTGGGAGGCCAGGTTTACGCCGCCGGCGCCTGCTACGGAGGCCAGGTTTATCCCGCTGGCGCCGGCTAGGAAGAAAAATGTATACGCAGGCGGCACCAGCTAGGGAGGCCAGGTCTACGCCGACGGTGCCAGCTAGGGAGGCCAGGTCTATGACGCCGGCGCCCGCTAGCGAGGCAATGTCTATGACGCCGACGACGGCTAGGGAGCCCAGATCTACGCCGCCGGCGCCGGCTAGGGAGGCCAGGTCTATGACGCCTGCACCGGCTTTGGAGGCCAGGTCTACCCCGCCAGCGCCGGCAGGGAGGCCAGGTCTACCACTCCGGCGCCGGATATGGAGGGAGGTCTACCACGCCGGTGTCGGCTAAGGAGTCCATGTATACCCCGCTGGCGCCGGCTTGGGAGGCCAGGTCTACTATACCGGCGCCAGCTAGGGAGGCCAGTTCTACGCCGCTGGTGCCGGCTAGGGTGGCCAGGTCTATCCCGCCGGTGCCGGCTAGGAAGACAATGTATACGCAGCCGGCGCCAGCTAGGGAGGCCAGGTCTACACCACCGGCGCCGGCTTGGGAGGCCAGGACTACCATGCCAGCGCCGGCTAGGGAGGCCAGGTCTACGCCGCCGGTGCCAGCTTGGGAGGCCAGGTCTACCACGCCAGCGCCGGCTAGGGAGACCAGGTCTACCGCGCCGGCGCTGGCTACGGAGGCCAGGTTTATCCTGCCGGCGCCGGCTAGGAAGACAATGTATACGCAGCCGGCGCCAGCTAGGGAGGCCAGGTCTACAACACCGGCACCAGCTTGGGAGGCCAGGACTACCATGCCAGCACCGGCTAGGGAGGACAGGTCTACGCTGCCGGCGCCGGCTTGGGAGGCCAGTTCTATGACGCCGGCGCCGGCTAGCAAGGCAATGTCTAAGACGCCGACGACGGCTAGGGAGGCCAGGTCTACACCGCCGGCGCCGGCGAGCGAGGAAATATGTACGCCGCCGACGCTGGCTAGGGAGGCCAGGTATAACCTGCCGGCACCGCCTATGGAGGCCTGGTCTACCACGCCAAGGATGGCTTTGGAGGCCAGGTCTTCCCCACTGGCGCCGGCAGGGAGGCCAGGTCTACCATGCCAGCGCCGGCTAGGGAGACCAGGTCTACCGCACCGGCGCTGGCTACGGAGGCCAGGTTTATCCTGCCGGCGCCGGCTAGGAAGACAATGTATACGCAGCCGGCGCTAGCTAGGGAGGCCAGGTCTACAACACCGGCACCAGCTTGGGAGGCCAGGACTACCATGCCAGCTCCGGCTAGGGAGGACAGGTCTACGCCGCCGGCGCCGGCTTGGAGGCCAGGTCTATCCTGCCGGCGCCGGCAGGAAGGCCAAGTCTACCGGGCCGGCGCCAGCTAGGGAGGCCAGGTATATGACGCCGGCGCCGGCTAGCAAGGCAATGTCTAAGACGCCGACGACGGCTAGGGAGGCCAGGTCTACACCGCCGGCGCCGGCGAGCGAGGAAATATGTACGCCGCCGACGCTGGCTAGGGAGGCCAGGTATAACCTGCCGGCACCGCCTATGGAGGCCTGGTCTACCACGCCAACGATGGCTTTGGAGGCCAGGTCTTCCCCACTGGCGCCGGCAGGGAGGCCAGGTCTAACTTGCCGGCGCCGGCTAGGGAGGCCAGGTCTACACCGCTGGCGCCGGCAAGCGAGGAAATGTGTACGCCGCCGACGCCGCCTAGGGAGGCCAGGGATACCCTGCCGGCACCGGGTACGGAGGCCAGGTCTACCCCGCCGGCACCGGCTACGGAGGCCAGGTCTAACCCGCCGGCGCCAGCTAGGGAGGCCAAGTCTACCCGACCTGCGCTGTCTAGGGAGGCAATGTCTACGCCGCCGACGCCGGCTATGGAGGCAATGATTATGCCGCCGACGCCTGATAGGGAGGCCAGGTCTACGACCCTGGCGCTGACTAGGGAGGCCAGGTCTACCCCGCCGGCACCGGCAGGGAGGCCAGGTCTACCCCGCCGGCACCGGTTATGGAGGCAATGATTATGCCGCCGACGCCTGATAGGGAGGCCAGGTCTACGACGCCGGCGCCGGCTTGGTTGGTCAGGTCTACCCCGCCGGCGCTGGCAGGGAGGCCAGGTCTAGCCCGCCGTCGCCGGATATGGAGGCCAGGTCTACTCCGCCGGCGCTGGCTTGGGAGGCCAGGTCTACCACACTGGCGTGGCTAGGGAGGACAGGTCTACAGCGCCGGCGCCGGCTACGGAGGCGAGGTCTACCCCGCCGGCGACAGCTACGGAGGCGAGGTCTACACCACCGGAACCGGCTAGGGAGGCCAGGTCTACTATACCGGCGCCGGCTAGGGAGGCCAGGTCTACCCCGCCGGTGCAGGCAAGGAGGCCAGATCTTCCCCACCGGCGCCGGCTAGGGAGTCCAGGTCTATGCCACCGGCGCTGGCTTGGAAGGCCAGGTCTACACTGCCGGCGCCGGCAGAGAGGCCAGGTCTAACTCGCCGGCGCTGGCTACGGAGGCCAGGTCTACACCGCCGGCGCCGGCAGGGATGCCCGGTCTACCCCGCCGTCGCTGGATATGGAGGACAGGTCTGCCCTGCTCGCGCCGCCTGAGGAGGCCATGTCTACCCCGCCGGCGCCGGCTCGGGAGGCCAATTCTACTCTACCGGCGCGAGCAGGGAGGCCAGGTCTTCCTTGCTGGCGCCGGCAGGGAGGCCAGGTGTACCCCGCCGGAGCAGGCTCCGGCGGCCAAGTCTACCCCGCCGGCGCTGGCTAGGGAGGCCAGGTCTACGCTGCATGCACCGGCTTGGGAGGCCAGGTCTACGACGCCGGCGCCGGCAGGGAGGCCAGGTCTATGACGCTGGTGCCGGTTAGGAAGACAGTGTCTACGCCGCCAGCGCCGGCTTGAGAGGCCAGGTCTATCCCGATGGCGCTGGCTTGGCAGGTCAGGTCTACCCCGCCAGCGCCGGCTTGGGAGGCCAGGTCTATCCTGCGGGCACCGGCTAGGGAGGCCAGGTCTACCCCGCCGGTGCCGGCTAGGAAGACATTGTCTACGGTGCCGGCGCCGGCTTGGGAGTCCAGGTCTACCCGGCTGGCGCCTGCAGGGATGCGAGGTCTACCACGCCAGCGCCGGATATGGAGGGAGGTGTACCACGCCGGCGCTGGCTAAGGAGGCCATGTATACCCCGCCGGTGCCGGCTTGGGAGGCCAGGTCTACTATACCAGCGCCGGCTAGGGAGGCCATGTATACCCCGACGGCGCCGGCTTGGGAGGCCAGGTCTACTATACCGGCGCCGGCTAGGGAGGCCAGGTCTACGCCACCGGCCCTGGCTTGGGAGGCCAGGTCTACACCGCCGGCGCCGGCAGGGAGGCCAGGTCTACGCCGCCGGCGCCGGATTGGAAGGCAAGGTGTACCCAGACGGCGCCGGCAGGGAGGCCAAATCTACCCCGCTGGCGCCGGCTAGGGAGGCCAGGTCTACGATGCCGGCGCCGGCTACGGAGGCCAGGTCTAACTCGCTGGCGCCGGCTTGGGAGTCCAGGTCTACCACGACAGCGCTGGATATGGAGGCCACGTCTACATCGCCGGCGCCGTCTTGGGAGGCCAGGTCTACTGTACCGGCGCTGCCTAGGGAGGCCAGTTCTACGCCACCGCCGCCGGCTTGGGAGGCCAAGTCTACAACGCCGGCGCCAGCAGGGAGGGCAGGTCTACCCGGCGGCGCCGGCTATGGAGGCAATGATTATGCCGCCGACGCCTGATAGGGAAACCAGGTCTACGCCGCCGGCGCCGGCTTGGGAGGCCAGGTCTTCCTTGCCGGCGCCGGCTAGGGAGCCCAGATCTACGCCGCCGGCGCCGGCTAGGGAGGCCAGGTCTATGATGCCTGCACCAGATTTGGAGGCCAGGTCTACCCCGCCGGCGCCGGCTAGCGAGGTAATATCTATGATGCCGACGACTGCCAGGGAGGCCAGGTCTATGACGCCGGCGCCCGCTATTGATGCAATGTCTATGACGCCGACGACGGCTAGGGAGCCCAGATCTATGCCGCCGGCGCCGGCTAGGGAGGCCAGGTCTACTATACCGGCGCCGGCTAGAGAGGCCAGTTCTACGCTGCCGGCGCCGGCTTCGGAGGCCAGGTCTACACCGCCGGCGCCGGCAGGGAGGCCAGGTCTACACCGCTGGTGCCGGCTAGGAAGACAATGTCTACGCCGCCAGCGCCGGCTTGAGAGGCCAGGTCTATCCCGATGGCGCTGGCTTGGTAGGTCAGGTCTACCCCGCCAGCGCCGGCTTGGGAGGCCAGGTCTATCCCGCGGGCACCGGCTAGGGAGGTCAGGTCTACCCCGCCAGCGCCAGCTTGGGAGGCCAGGTCTACCCCGCTGGCGCCTGCTTGGGAGGCCAGGTCTACCCCGCCGGCGCCGGCAGGGAGGCCAGGTCTTCCTTGCCGGCGCCGTCTAGGGAGCCCAGATCTACGCCGCCGGCGCCGGCTAGGGAGGCAAGGTCTATGACGCCAGCGCCGGATATGGAGGGAGCTCTACCACGCGGGCGCCGGCTAAGGAGTCCATGTATACCCCGCCGGCGCCGGACTGGGAGGCCAGGTCTACTATACCGGCGCCGGCTAGGGAGGCCAGTTCTACGCCGCCGGCGCCGGCTTGGGAGGCCAGGTCTACACCTCCGGCGCCGGCAGGGAGGCCAGGTCTACGCTGCTGGTGCCGGCTTGGGAGGCCAGGTCTACACCACCGGCGCCGGCTCGGGAGGCCAGGACTACCAAGCCAGCGCCGGCTAGGGAGGCCAGATCTATGACGCCGGCGCCCGCTAGCGAGGCAATGTCTATGACGCTGACGACGGCTAGGGAGCCCAGATCTACGCCGCCGGCGCCGCCTAGGGAGGCCAGGTCTACCCTGCCGGCGCCGGCTTGGGAGGCCAGTTCTACTATACCGGCGCCGGCTACAGAGGCCAGGTCTACCCCGCCGGCGCCGGCTAGGGAGGCCAGGTCTATCCCGCCGGTGCCGGCTAGGAAGACAATGTCTACGTTGCCGGCGCCGCCTAGGGAGGCCAGGTCTACCCTGCCGGCGCCGGCTTGGGAGGCCAGTTCTACTATACCGGCACCGGCTACAGAGGCCAGATCTACCCCGCCGGCACCAAATACAGAGGCCAGGTCTAGTCCGCCGACGCCGGCTAGGGAGGCCAGGTCTATGACGCCGGCGCTGGCTTTGGAGGACAGGTCTACCCCGCTGGCGCCGGCAGGGAGGCCACGTCTACCACGCCAGCACCGGATATGGAGGGAGGTCTACCAAGCTGGTGCCGGCTAAGGAGGCCTTGTATAACCCGCCGGGGCCGGCTTGGGAGGCCAGGTCTACTATACCGGCGCCGGCTAGGGAGGCCAGTTCTACACCGCCGGCGCCGGCTTGGGAGTCTAGGTCTACACCGCAGGCGCCGGCAGGGAGGCCAGGTCTACGCTGCTGGTGTCGGCTAGGGAGGCCAGGTCTTCCCCGCCGGCGCCGGCTAGGGAGGCCAGGTCTACCCCGACGGCGCCTGCTATGGAGGCAATGATTATGCCGCCGACGCCTGATAGGGAGGCCAGGTCTACGCGGCCGGCGCCGGCTTGGGAGGCCAGGTCTAACCCGCTGGCGCCGGCTTGGGAAGCCAGGTCTACCCGCCGGCGCCGACTAGGGAGGCCAGGTCTATGCCACCGGCACCGGCAGGGAGGCCAGGTCTATGACGCCGGCGCCCGCTAGCGAGGCAATTTCTATGACGCCGACGATGGCAACGGAGCCCAGATCTACGCCGCCGGCGCCGGCTAGGGAGGCCAGGTCTATGACGCCAGCGCCGGATATGGAGGGAGCTCTACCACGCCGGCGCCGGCTAAGGAGTCCATGTATACCCCGCCGGCGCCGGCTTGGGAGGCCAGGTCTACTATAGCGGCGCCGCCTAGAGAGGCCAGGTCTACCCCACTGGCGCCGGCAAGGGAGGCAATATCTACGCCGCAGACGCCGGCTAGGGAGGCCAGGTCTACGCCGCCGGCAGCGCCTTGGGAGTCCAGGTCTACCCCGATGGCGCCGGCAAGGAGGCCAGGTCTTCCCCGCCTGCGCCGTCAGGGATGCCAGGTCTACCCCACTGGCGCCGGCTAGCGAGGCAATGTCTATGCCACCGAAGACGGTTAGGGAGGCCAGGTCTACCTCGCCGGCGCAGGATAGGGAGGCCAGGTCTACCCCACCGGCGCCGGCTTGGGATGCCAGGTCTACTATACCGGCGCCGGCTAGGGAGGCAAGTTCTACCCGACCGGCGCCGTCTTGGGAGCCCAGGACTACCCCGCTGGTGCCGGCAGGGAGGCCAGGTCTACCCCGCCGGCGCCGGCTACGGAGTCCAGGTCTACCCTGGTGGCGCCGGCTACGGAGGCCAGGTCTATCCCGCCAGCGCCGGCTAGGAAGACAATGTATACGGCAGCCGGCGCCGGCAAGGGAGGCCAGGTCTTCCTTGCCGGCGCCGGCTAGGGAGGTCAGGTCTACCCCGCCGGCGGCGGCTTGGGAGGCCAGGTCTACCCCGCCGGCGCAGGCAGGGAGGCCAGGTCTACCCTGCTGGCGCAGGCAGGGAGGCCAGGTCTACCACCGCCGGCGGCGGCTTGGGAGGCCTGGTCTACCCCGCCGGCGCCGGCTAGTGAGGCCAGGTCTACCCCGCCGGCGCCGGCTATGGAGGCCATGTCTACGCTGCCGGCGCTGGCTTGGGAGGCGAGGATTACCTCGCCTGCGCCGGCTTGGTAGGCCAGGTCTACCCTGCCAACGCCGCAAGGGAGGCCACGTCTACCCTGCCGGTGCCGGGTAAGGAGGACAGGTCTACCGTCCGGCGCTGGGTAGGAAATCCAGGTCTAACCCGCCGGCGCCAGCAGGGTGGCCAGGTCTTCCCTACCGATGCCGGCTAGGGAGGCCAGGTCTACGCCGCCGGCGCTGGCTTGGGAGGCCAGGTACACCCCGCGGGCGCCGGCTGGGAGGCCAGGTCTAACCGGCTGGCGCCGGCTAGGGAGGCCAAGTCTACCCCGCTGGCGCCGGCAAGGGAGGCAATGTCTACGCCGCCGAAGGCGGCTAGGGAGGCCAGGTCTACGCTGCCGGCGCCGGCTAGGGAGGCCAGGTCTACCCCGCTGGCGCCGGCTTGGGAGGCCAGGTCTACCATGCCAGCGCCGGCTAGGGAGGTCAGGTCTACTCCGCCGGCGCCGGCAGAGAGGCCAGGTCTACCCCGACGGCGCTGGCTAAGAAGGCCAGGTCTACGCTGCCGGCGCCGGCTAGGGAGGCCAGGTCTACCGCGCCAGCGCTGTCAGGGAGGCCAGGTCAACACCGCCGGCGCAGGCGAGTGAGGAAATGTGTGCGCCGCTGACGCCGGCTAGGGAGGCCATGTATACCCTGCCGGCGCCGGCGAGCGAGGAAATATGTACGCCGCCGACGCTGGCTAGGGAGGCCAGGTATAACCTGCCGGCACCGCCTATGGAGGCCTGGTCTACCACGCCAAGGATGGCTTTGGAGGCCAGGTCTTCCCCACTGGCGCCGGCAGGGAGGCCAGGTCTACCATGCCAGCGCCGGCTAGGGAGACCAGGTCTACCGCACCGGCGCTGGCTACGGAGGCCAGGTTTATCCTGCCGGCGCCGGCTAGGAAGACAATGTATACGCAGCCGGCGCTAGCTAGGGAGGCCAGGTCTACAACACCGGCACCAGCTTGGGAGGCCAGGACTACCATGCCAGCTCCGGCTAGGGAGGACAGGTCTACGCCGCCGGCGCCGGCTTGGAGGCCAGGTCTATCCTGCCGGCGCCGGCAGGAAGGCCAAGTCTACCGGGCCGGCGCCAGCTAGGGAGGCCAGGTATATGACGCCGGCGCCGGCTAGCAAGGCAATGTCTAAGACGCCGACGACGGCTAGGGAGGCCAGGTCTACACCGCCGGCGCCGGCGAGCGAGGAAATATGTACGCCGCCGACGCTGGCTAGGGAGGCCAGGTATAACCTGCCGGCACCGCCTATGGAGGCCTGGTCTACCACGCCAACGATGGCTTTGGAGGCCAGGTCTTCCCCACTGGCGCCGGCAGGGAGGCCAGGTCTAACTTGCCGGCGCCGGCTAGGGAGGCCAGGTCTACACCGCTGGCGCCGGCAAGCGAGGAAATGTGTACGCCGCCGACGCCGCCTAGGGAGGCCAGGGATACCCTGCCGGCACCGGGTACGGAGGCCAGGTCTACCCCGCCGGCACCGGCTACGGAGGCCAGGTCTAACCCGCCGGCGCCAGCTAGGGAGGCCAAGTCTACCCGACCTGCGCTGTCTAGGGAGGCAATGTCTACGCCGCCGACGCCGGCTATGGAGGCAATGATTATGCCGCCGACGCCTGATAGGGAGGCCAGGTCTACGACCCTGGCGCTGACTAGGGAGGCCAGGTCTACCCCGCCGGCACCGGCAGGGAGGCCAGGTCTACCCCGCCGGCACCGGTTATGGAGGCAATGATTATGCCGCCGACGCCTGATAGGGAGGCCAGGTCTACGACGCCGGCGCCGGCTTGGTTGGTCAGGTCTACCCCGCCGGCGCTGGCAGGGAGGCCAGGTCTAGCCCGCCGTCGCCGGATATGGAGGCCAGGTCTACTCCGCCGGCGCTGGCTTGGGAGGCCAGGTCTACCACACTGGCGTGGCTAGGGAGGACAGGTCTACAGCGCCGGCGCCGGCTACGGAGGCGAGGTCTACCCCGCCGGCGACAGCTACGGAGGCGAGGTCTACACCACCGGAACCGGCTAGGGAGGCCAGGTCTACTATACCGGCGCCGGCTAGGGAGGCCAGGTCTACCCCGCCGGTGCAGGCAAGGAGGCCAGATCTTCCCCACCGGCGCCGGCTAGGGAGTCCAGGTCTATGCCACCGGCGCTGGCTTGGAAGGCCAGGTCTACACTGCCGGCGCCGGCAGAGAGGCCAGGTCTAACTCGCCGGCGCTGGCTACGGAGGCCAGGTCTACACCGCCGGCGCCGGCAGGGATGCCCGGTCTACCCCGCCGTCGCTGGATATGGAGGACAGGTCTGCCCTGCTCGCGCCGCCTGAGGAGGCCATGTCTACCCCGCCGGCGCCGGCTCGGGAGGCCAATTCTACTCTACCGGCGCGAGCAGGGAGGCCAGGTCTTCCTTGCTGGCGCCGGCAGGGAGGCCAGGTGTACCCCGCCGGAGCAGGCTCCGGCGGCCAAGTCTACCCCGCCGGCGCTGGCTAGGGAGGCCAGGTCTACGCTGCATGCACCGGCTTGGGAGGCCAGGTCTACGACGCCGGCTCCGGCTACGGAGGCCAGGTCTCACCCGCCGGCGCTGGCTAGGGAGGCCAGGTCTACGCTGCATGCACCGGCTTTGGAGGCCAGGTCTACGACGCCGGCGCCGGCAGGGAGGCCAGGTCTATGACGCTGGTGCCGGTTAGGAAGACAGTGTCTACGCCGCCAGCGCCGGCTTGAGAGGCCAGGTCTATCCCGATGGCGCTGGCTTGGCAGGTCAGGTCTACCCCGCCAGCGCCGGCTTGGGAGGCCAGGTCTATCCTGCGGGCACCGGCTAGGGAGGCCAGGTCTACCCCGCCGGTGCCGGCTAGGAAGACATTGTCTACGGTGCCGGCGCCGGCTTGGGAGTCCAGGTCTACCCGGCTGGCGCCTGCAGGGATGCGAGGTCTACCACGCCAGCGCCGGATATGGAGGGAGGTGTACCACGCCGGCGCTGGCTAAGGAGGCCATGTATACCCCGCCGGTGCCGGCTTGGGAGGCCAGGTCTACTATACCAGCGCCGGCTAGGGAGGCCATGTATACCCCGACGGCGCCGGCTTGGGAGGCCAGGTCTACTATACCGGCGCCGGCTAGGGAGGCCAGGTCTACGCCACCGGCCCTGGCTTGGGAGGCCAGGTCTACACCGCCGGCGCCGGCAGGGAGGCCAGGTCTACGCCGCCGGCGCCGGATTGGAAGGCAAGGTGTACCCAGACGGCGCCGGCAGGGAGGCCAAATCTACCCCGCTGGCGCCGGCTAGGGAGGCCAGGTCTACGATGCCGGCGCCGGCTACGGAGGCCAGGTCTAACTCGCTGGCGCCGGCTTGGGAGTCCAGGTCTACCACGACAGCGCTGGATATGGAGGCCACGTCTACATCGCCGGCGCCGTCTTGGGAGGCCAGGTCTACTGTACCGGCGCTGCCTAGGGAGGCCAGTTCTACGCCACCGCCGCCGGCTTGGGAGGCCAAGTCTACAACGCCGGCGCCAGCAGGGAGGGCAGGTCTACCCGGCGGCGCCGGCTATGGAGGCAATGATTATGCCGCCGACGCCTGATAGGGAAACCAGGTCTACGCCGCCGGCGCCGGCTTGGGAGGCCAGGTCTTCCTTGCCGGCGCCGGCTAGGGAGCCCAGATCTACGCCGCCGGCGCCGGCTAGGGAGGCCAGGTCTATGATGCCTGCACCAGATTTGGAGGCCAGGTCTACCCCGCCGGCGCCGGCTAGCGAGGTAATATCTATGATGCCGACGACTGCCAGGGAGGCCAGGTCTATGACGCCGGCGCCCGCTATTGATGCAATGTCTATGACGCCGACGACGGCTAGGGAGCCCAGATCTATGCCGCCGGCGCCGGCTAGGGAGGCCAGGTCTACTATACCGGCGCCGGCTAGAGAGGCCAGTTCTACGCTGCCGGCGCCGGCTTCGGAGGCCAGGTCTACACCGCCGGCGCCGGCAGGGAGGCCAGGTCTACGCCGCTGGTGCCGGCTAGGAAGACAATGTCTACGCCGCCAGCGCCGGCTTGAGAGGCCAGGTCTATCCCGATGGCGCTGGCTTGGTAGGTCAGGTCTACCCCGCCAGCGCCGGCTTGGGAGGCCAGGTCTATCCCGCGGGCACCGGCTAGGGAGGTCAGGTCTACCCCGCCAGCGCCAGCTTGGGAGGCCAGGTCTACCCCGCTGGCGCCTGCTTGGGAGGCCAGGTCTACCCCGCCGGCGCCGGCAGGGAGGCCAGGTCTTCCTTGCCGGCGCCGTCTAGGGAGCCCAGATCTACGCCGCCGGCGCCGGCTAGGGAGGCAAGGTCTATGACGCCAGCGCCGGATATGGAGGGAGCTCTACCACGCGGGCGCCGGCTAAGGAGTCCATGTATACCCCGCCGGCGCCGGACTGGGAGGCCAGGTCTACTATACCGGCGCCGGCTAGGGAGGCCAGTTCTACGCCGCCGGCGCCGGCTTGGGAGGCCAGGTCTACGCTGCTGGTGCCGGCTTGGGAGGCCAGGTCTACACCACCGGCGCCGGCTCGGGAGGCCAGGACTACCAAGCCAGCGCCGGCTAGGGAGGCCAGATCTATGACGCCGGCGCCCGCTAGCGAGGCAATGTCTATGACGCTGACGACGGCTAGGGAGCCCAGATCTACGCCGCCGGCGCCGCCTAGGGAGGCCAGGTCTACCCTGCCGGCGCCGGCTTGGGAGGCCAGTTCTACTATACCGGCGCCGGCTACAGAGGCCAGGTCTACCCCGCCGGCGCCGGCTAGGGAGGCCAGGTCTATCCCGCCGGTGCCGGCTAGGAAGACAATGTCTACGTTGCCGGCGCCGCCTAGGGAGGCCAGGTCTACCCTGCCGGCGCCGGCTTGGGAGGCCAGTTCTACTATACCGGCACCGGCTACAGAGGCCAGATCTACCCCGCCGGCACCAAATACAGAGGCCAGGTCTAGTCCGCCGACGCCGGCTAGGGAGGCCAGGTCTATGACGCCGGCGCTGGCTTTGGAGGACAGGTCTACCCCGCTGGCGCCGGCAGGGAGGCCACGTCTACCACGCCAGCACCGGATATGGAGGGAGGTCTACCAAGCTGGTGCCGGCTAAGGAGGCCTTGTATAACCCGCCGGGGCCGGCTTGGGAGGCCAGGTCTACTATACCGGCGCCGGCTAGGGAGGCCAGTTCTACACCGCCGGCGCCGGCTTGGGAGTCTAGGTCTACACCGCAGGCGCCGGCAGGGAGGCCAGGTCTACGCTGCTGGTGTCGGCTAGGGAGGCCAGGTCTTCCCCGCCGGCGCCGGCTAGGGAGGCCAGGTCTACGCTGCCGGCGCCAGCGTGGGAGGCGAGGATTACCCTGCCGGCGCCGGCTTGGTAGGCCAGGTCTACCCCGCCAACGCCGGAAGGGAGGCCAGGTCTACCCCGCTGGAGCCAGCAGGGAGGCCAGGTCTAACTCGCCGGCGCCGGCTACAGAGGCCATGTCTACCCCGCTGGTGCCAGAAGGGAGGCCAGGTTTAACTCGCCGGCGCCATCTAGGGAGGCCAGGTATACGCCGCCGGCGCCGGCAAGGGAGGCAATGTCTACGCTGCCGACGCCGGCTAGGCAGCCCAGGTCTACGCCGCAGGCGCCGGCTTGGGAGGCCAGGTCTACCCCGCCGGTGCCGGCAGGTAGGCTAGGTCTACCCTGGCGGCGCGGCCTAGGAAGTCAATGTCTACGCCGCCGGCGCCGTCTAGGGAGGCCAGATCTACCCCGCCTGCACCAACTACGGAGGCCAGGTCTACGCCGCCGACGCCGGCTAGGGAGGACAGGTCTATGACGCCGGCGCCAGCTAGGGAGGACAGGTCTACCCCGCTGGCGCCGTCTAGCGAGGCAATGTCTATGACTCTGACGACGGCTAGGGAGGCCATGTCTATGCCACCGGCGCCGGCTTGGGAGGCCAGGTCTACCCCTCCGGCGCTGGCAGGGAGGCCAGATCGTACCCGCCGGCGCCGGCTAGGGAGGCCAGGTCTACCCCGCTGGTGCCAGCAGGGAGGCCAGGTTTAACTCGCCGGCGCCATCTAGGGAGGCCAGGTATACGCCGCCGGCGCCGGCTAGGAAGGCCAGGTCTACGCCACCGGCGCTGGCTTGGAAGGCCAGGTCTACCATACTTGCGCTGGCTAGGGAGGTCAGGTCTACCCCGCCAGCGCCGACAGGTAGGCCAGCTCTAGCCCGCCATCGACGGCTACGGAGGCCAGGTCTACCCTACCCGCGCTGGCTACGGAGGCCAGGTCTATCCTGCCGGCGCCGGCTAGGAAGACCATGTATATGCATCCGGCGCCAGCTAGGGAGGACAGGTCTACCCCGCCGGCGCCGGCTTTTGAGGCCAGGTCAACCCCACCGACGCCGGCTAGGGAGGCCAGGTCTACCCTGTCAGCGCCGGCTAGGGAAGCAAGGTTTACCCTGCCGGCGCCGGCTACGGAGGCGAGGTCTATCCCGCCGGCGCCGGCTAGGAAGACAATGAATACGCAGCCAGCGCCAGCTAGGGAGGCGAGGTCTACCGTGCCGGCGCTGGCTTGAGAGGTCAGGTATACACCCCCGGCGCCGGCAGGGAGGCCGGGTCTATCCCGCCAGCACCGGATAGGGAGGCCAGGTCTACCACGCCAGCGCCGGATATGGAGGGAGCTCTACCACGCCGGCGCCGGCTAAGGACTCCATGTATACCCCGCCGGAGCCGGCTTGGGAGGCCAGGTCTACTATACCGGCGCCGGCTAGGGAGGCCAGTTCTACTATACCGGCGCCGGATACAGAGGCCAGGTCTACCCCGCCGGCGCCGTCTAGGGAGGCCAGGTCTATCCCGCCGGTGCCGGCTAGGAAGAAAATGTCTACGGTGCCAGCGCCAGCTTGGGAGGCCAGGTGTACCCCGACGGCACTGGCAGGGAGGCCAGGTCTACCCCGACGGCGCCGGTAGGGAGGCCAGGTTTACCATGCCGGCGCCGGCTAGGGAGGCCAGGTCTACGCCACCGGCACCGGCAGGGAGGCCAGGTCTTCCTTGCCGGCGCCGGCAGGGTGTCCAGGTCTATGACGCCGGCGCCGGCTAGGGAGGTAATGTCTACGCCGCCGACGCCGGCTAGGGAGGCCAGGTCTATGACGCCGGCGCCCGCTAGCGAGGCAATGTCTATGACGCCGACGACGGCTAGGGAGCCCAGATCTACGCCGCCGGCTCCGGCTAGGGAGGCCAGGTCTATGACGCCTGCACCGGCTTTGGAGGCCAGGTCTACCCCGCCGGCGCCGGCAGGGAGGCCAGGTCTACCACGCCAGCGCCGGATATGGAGGGAGCTCTACCACGTCGGCGCCGGTTAAGGAGTCCATGTATACCCCGCCGGCGCCGGCTAGGGAGGCCAGGTCTACCCCGCCGGCGCCAGCTGGGGAGGGCAGGTCTACCCCGCCGGCGCCGGCAGGGAGGCCAGGTCTACTATACCGACGCCGGCTACAGAGGCCAGGTCTACGCCGCTGGTGCCGGCTAGGGAGGCCAGGTCTATCCCGCCGGTGCCGGCTAGGAAGACAATGTATACGCAGCCGGCGCCAGCTAGGGAGGCCAGGTCTACGCCGCCGGCGCCGGCTTGGGAGGCAAGGTGTATGTACCCAGACGGCGCCGGCAGGGAGGCCAAGCCTACCCCTCCGGCGCCGGCTAGGGAGGCCAGGTCTACGATGCCGGCGCCTGCTACGGAGGCCAGGTCTAACTCGCTGGCGCCGGCTTGGGAGGCCAGGTCTTCCTTGCCGGCGCCGGCTAGGGAGCCCAGATCTACCCCGCCGGCGCCGACTAGGGAGGCCAGGTCTACGCCACCGGCACCGGCAGGGAGGCCAGGTCTTCCTTGCCGGCGCCGGCAGGGTGTTCAGGTCTATGACGCCGGCGCCGGCTAGGGAGGTAATGTCTACTTCGCCGATGCCGGCTAGGGAGGCCAGGTCTATGACGCCGGCGCCCGGTAGCGAGGCAATGTCTATGACGCCGACGTCGGCTAGGGAGCCCAGGTCTACGCCGCCGGCGCCGGCTAGGGAGGCCAGGTCCATGTTGCCGGCACCGGCTTTTGAGGCCAGGTCTACCACGTTGGCACCAGCTAGGGAGGCCAGGTCTACCCCGCCTGCGCCGGCTATGGAGGCAATGACTATGCCGCCGACGCCTGATGGGGAGGCCAGGTCTACCCCGCCAGCGCCGGCTAGGGAGGTAATGTCTACCCCGACGGCGCCGGCAGGGAGGCCAGGTCTACCACGACAGCGCCGGATATGGAGGGAGCTCTACCACGTCGGCGCCGGCTAAGGATTCCATGTATACCCCGCCGGCACCGGCTTGGGAGGCCAGGTCTACTATACCGGCGCCGGCTAGGGAGGCCAGTTCTAAGCCGCCGGCGCCGGCTTGGGAGGCCAGGTCTACACCGCCGGCGCCGGCAGGGAGGCCAGGTCTACGCCGCTGGTGCCGGCTAGGGAGGCCAGGTCTATCCCGCCGGTGCCGGCTAGGAAGACAAGGTATACGCAGCCGGCGCCAGCTAGGGAGGCCAGGTCTACACCACCGGCGCCGGCTTGGGAGGCCAGGACTACCATGCCAGCGCCGGCTAGGGAGGCCAGATCTATGACGCCGGCGCCCGCTAGCGAGGCAATGTCTATGACGCTGACGACGGCTAGGGAGCCCAGATCTACGCCGCCGGCGCCGGCTAGGGAGGCCAGGTCTATGACGCCTGCACCGGCTTTGGAGGCCAGGTCTACACCACTGGCGCCGGCAGGGAGACCAGGTCTACGCCGCTGGTGCCGGCTAGGGAGGCCAGGTCTACCCCGCCGGCGCCAGCTGGGGAGGGCAGGTCTACCATGCGATGCCAGCTTGGGAGGTCAGGTCTACGCTGCCGGCACCAGCTTGGGAGGTCAAATCTACCCCGCCGGCGCCGGCAGGGAGGCCAGGTCTACTATACCGACGCCGGCTACAGAGGCCAGGTCTACGCCGCAGGTGCCGGCTAGGAAGACAATGTATACGCATCCGGCGTCAGCTGGGGAGGCCAGGTCTACCCCTCCGGCGCCGGCTTGGGAGGCCAGGTCTAACATGCCGGCGCCTGCTAGGGAGGCCAGGTCTACCCCGCCGGCGCCGGCTTTGGAAGCCAGGTCTACCATGCCGGCGGTGCCTAGGGAGGCCAGGTCCACCCCGCCGGCGCCCGCTTGCGAGGCCAGGTCTACCCCGCCGGCGCCGGCTGGGAGGACAGTTCTACCACGCCAGCGCCGGCTGGGGCGTCCAGGTCTACCGCGCCGGCGCCGGCTACGGAGGCCAGGTCTACTCCACCGGCGCCGGCTAGGAAGACAATGTATACGCAGCCAGCGCCTGCTAGGGAGGCCACGTATACGACGCCAGCGCCGGCTAGGGAGGCCAGGTCTATGACGCCGGCGCCCGGTAGCGAGGCAATGTCTATGACGCCGACGTCGGATAGGGAGCCCAGGTCTACGCAGCCGGCGCCGGCTAGGGAGGCCAGGTCCATGACGCCGGCACCGGCTTTGGAGGCCAGGTCTACCACGTTGGCACCAGCTAGGGAGGCCAGGTCTACCCCGCCGGCACCGGCTAGGGAGGCCAGGTCTACGCAGCCGGTGCCGGCTTGGGAGGCCAGGTCTACCCCGCCTGCGCCGGCTATGGAGTCAATGATTATGCCGCCAACGCCTGATAGGGAGGCCAGGTCTACGCCGCAGGCGCCGGCTTGGGAGGCCAGGTCTAATCCGCTGGCGCTGGCAGGGAGGCCACGTCTACCACGCCAGTGCCGGCTAGGGAGGCCAGGTCTACCCCGCTGGCGTTGGCTACGGAGGCCAGGTCTACCCCGCCGGCGCCGGCTTGGGAGGCCAGGTCTAATCCGCTGGCGCTGGCAGGGAGGCCACGTCTACCACGCCAGTGCCGGCTAGGGAGGCCAGGTCTACCCCGCTGGCGTTGGCTACGGAGGCCAGGTCTACCCCGCCGGCGCCGGCTTGGGAGGCCAGGTCTACCATACCGGCGCTGGCTAGGGAGGCCAGGTCCACCCTGCCGGCGCCGGCTACAGAGGCCAGGTCTAACCTGCCGGCGCCGGCAGGGAGTCCAGGTCTATCCCGCCGGCGCCCGCTAGGAAGACAATGTATACGCAGCCGGCGCCAGCTAGGGAGGCCAGGTCTACACCACCGGAACCGGCTTGGAAGTCCAGGTCTACCATGCCAGCACCAGCAGGGAGGCCATGTCTACCCCGCCGGCGCTGGCTTGGGAGGCCAGGTCTACCCCGCCAGCATCGGTTTGGAAGACCAGGTCTATGCCGCCAGCGCCGGCTTGGGAGGCCAGGTCTACCGCGCTGGCGCCGGCGGGGACGCCAGGTCTAACTAGCCGGCGTCCGGTTAGGGAGGCAATGTCTACGCCGCCGACGCCGGCTAGGGAGGCCAGGTCTACACCACCGGAACCGGCTTGGAAGTCCAGGTCTACCATGCCAGCACCAGCAGGGAGGCCATGTCTACCCCGCCGGCGCTGGCTTGGGAGGCCAGGTCTACCCCGCCAGCATCGGTTTGGAAGACCAGGTCTACGCCGCCAGCGACGGCTTGGGAGGCCAGGTCTACCGCGCTGGCGCCGGCGGGGACGCCAGGTCTAACTAGCCGGCGTCCGGTTAGGGAGGCAATGTCTACGCCGCCGACGCCGGCTAGGGAGGCCAGGTCTATGACGCTGGCGGCTACTTTGGAGGCCAGGTCTAGCCCGCCGGCGCCGGGTAGCGAGGCAATGTCTATGACGCCAGCACCGGCTAGGGAGGCCAGGTCTACCATACCGGCGCTGGCTAGGGAGGCCAGGTCTACCCCGCCGGCGCCGGCATGGGAGGCCAGATCTACCCCGCCGGCGCCGACTAGGGAAGCCAGGTCTACGCCACCGGCAGGGAGTCCAGGTCCACACCGCCGTCGCCCGCTTGCGAGGCCAGGTTTATCCCGCCGGCGCCGGCTACGGAGGACGTGTACCCCGCCGGCGGCGGCTTGGGAGGCCAGGTCTACCACGCTGGTGCGGCTAGGGAGGCCAGGTCTATCCCGCCGGTGCCGGCTAGGAAGACAATGTATACGCAGCCGGTGCCAGCTAGGGAGGCCAGGTCTACACCACCGGAACCGGCTTTGGAAGCCAGGTCTACCATGCCGGCGGTGCCTAGGGAGGCCAGGTCCACCCCGCCGGCGCCCGCTTGCGAGGCCAGGTCTACCCCGCTGGCGCCGGCAGGGAGGACAGTTCTACCACGCCAGCGCCGGCTGGGGAGTCCAGGTCTACCACGCCGGCGCCGGCTACGGAGGCCAGGTCTACTCCACCGGCGCCGGCTAGGAAGACAATGTATACGCAGCCAGCGCCTGCTAGGGAGGCCACGTATACGACGCCAGCGCCGGCTTGGGAGGCCAGGTCTACCCCGCTGGCGCCGTCTTCGGAGGCCAGGTAACCCCGCCGGCGCCGACTAGGGAGGCCAGATCTATGCCACCAGCGCCAGCAGGGAGGCCTGGTCTTCCTTGCCGGCGCCGGCAGGGTGTCCAGGTCTACCCCGCCGGCGCTGGCTAGGGAGGAAATGTCTACGCTGCCGACGCCGGCTAGGGAGGCCAGGTCAATGACGCCGGCGCCGGCTTGGGAGGCCAGGTCTACCATGCCGGCGGTGCCTAGGGAGGCGAGGTCTACCCCGCCGGCGCCGACTAGGGAGGCCAGATCTACGCCACCGGCGCCAGCAGGGAGGCCTGGTCTTCCTTGCCGGCGCCGGCGGGGTGTTCAGGTCTAACCCGCCGGCGCCGGCTAGGGAGGAAATGTCTACGCCGTCGACGCCGGATAGGGAGGCCAGGTCTATGACGCCGGCGCCGGCTTGGGAGGCCAGGTCTACCCCGCTGGCGCCGGCTAGGGAGGCAATGTCTACGCCGCCGACGCCGGCTAGGGAGGCCAGGTCTACGCCGCCGCCACCGGTTTTCGAGGACAGGTCTATCCCGCCGGCTCCGGCATGGAGGCCAGGTCTACCCCGCGGGCGCCGGCTAGGGAGGCAACGTCTACGCCGCCGGCTCCGGCTAGGGAGGCCAGCTCTACGACGCCGGCGCCGGCTTGGGAGGCCAGGTCTACCCCACCAGCATCGGTTTGGAAGGCCAGGTCTACGCCGCCAGCGCCGGCTTGGGAGGCCAGGTCTACCGTGCTGGCGCCGGCGGGGACGCCAGTTCTAACTAGCGGTCGTCCGGCTAGGGAGGCAACGTCTACGCCGCCGACGCTGGCTAGGGAGGCCAGGTCTATGATGCTGGCGCCGGCTTTGGAGGCCAGGTCTAGCCCGCCGGCGCCGGCTAGGGAGGCCAGGTCTACCATACCGGCGTCAGCTAGGGAGGCCAGGTCTACCCTGCCGGCGTTGGCTACGGAGGACAGATCTACACCGCCGGCGCCGACTAGGGAGGCCAGGTCTACGCCACCAGCGCGGGCAGGGAGTCCAGGTCCACACCCCCGTCGCCGGATAAGGAGGCCAGGTCTATCCCGCCGGCGCCGGCTACGGAGGAAATGTGTACCCCGCCGGCGGCGGCTTGGAAGGCCAGGTCTACCACGCTGGTGCGGCTAGGGAGGCCAGGTCTACCCCACCGGCGCCGGCTACAGAGGCCAGGTCCACCCCGCCGGCGCCGGCTAAAGAGTCCAGGTCTACCCCGCTGTCGGCGGCAGGGAGGTCAGGTCTAACTCACCGGCGCCGGCTTGGGAGGCCAGGTCTAGCCCGCCGGCGCCGGCTAGCGAGGCAATGTCTATGACGCCAGCACCGGCTAGGGAGGCCAGGTATACCCTGCCGGCGTTGGCTACAGAGGCCAGGTCTACCCCGCCGGCGCCGGCTAGGAAGACAATGTATACGCAGCCGGCGCCAGCTAGGGAGGCCAGGTCTACACCACTGGAACCGGCTTGGGAAGCCAGGTCTACCATGCCGGCGGTGCCTAGGGAGGCCAGGTCCACCCCGCCGGCGCAGGCTTGGGAGGCCAGGTCTACCCCGCCGGCGACGGCAGGGAGGACAGTTCTACCACGCCAGCGCCGGCTGGGGAGTCCAGGTCTACCGCGCCGGCGCCGGCTACGGAGGCCAGGTCTACTCCACCGGCGCCGGCTAGGAAGACAATGTATACGCAGCCAGCGCCTGCTAGGGAGGCCACGTATACGACGCCAGCGCCGGCTTGGGAGGCCAGGTCTACACCGCTGGCGCCGTCTTCGGAGGGCAGGTCTACCCCGCCGGCGCCGACTAGGGAGGCCAGATCTACGCCACCGGCGCCAGCAGGGAGGCCTGGTCTTCCTTGCGGGCGCCGGCAGGGTGTCCAGGTCTACCCCGCCGCGCCGGCTAGGGAGGAAATGTCTACGCCGTCGACGCCGGATAGGGAGGCCAGGTCAATGACGCCGGCGCCGGCTTGGGAGGCCAGGTCTAACCCGCCGGCGCCGCAGGGAGTCCAAGTCTACCCTGCCGGCGCTGGATAGGGAGGCCAGGTCTACGCCGCTGGTGCCGGCTTGGGAGGCCAGGTCTACTATACCAGCGCCGGCTACAGAGGCCAGGTCTTCCCCGCCGGCGCCGGCTAGGGAGGCCAGGTCTACGCCGCCGGTGCCGGCTTGGGAGGCCAGGTGTACCCCGCTGGCGCCGGCAGGGAGTCCAAGTCTACCCTGCCTGCGCTGGATAGGGAGGCCAGGTCTATGACGCCGGCGCCGGCTAACGAGGCAATGTCTATGACGCCGACGACGGCTAGGGAGGCCAGGTCTACGCCGCCGGCGCCGGCTTGGGAGGCCAGGTTTACGCCGCCGGCGCCTGCTACGGAGGCCAGGTTTATCCCGCTGGCGCCGGCTAGGAAGAAAAATGTATACGCAGGCGGCACCAGCTAGGGAGGCCAGGTCTACGCCGACGGTGCCAGCTAGGGAGGCCAGGTCTATGACGCCGGCGCCCGCTAGCGAGGCAATGTCTATGACGCCGACGACGGCTAGGGAGCCCAGATCTACGCCGCCGGCGCCGGCTAGGGAGGCCAGGTCTATGACGCCTGCACCGGCTTTGGAGGCCAGGTCTACCCCGCCAGCGCCGGCAGGGAGGCCAGGTCTACCACTCCGGCGCCGGATATGGAGGGAGGTCTACCACGCCGGTGTCGGCTAAGGAGTCCATGTATACCCCGCTGGCGCCGGCTTGGGAGGCCAGGTCTACTATACCGGCGCCAGCTAGGGAGGCCAGTTCTACGCCGCTGGTGCCGGCTAGGGTGGCCAGGTCTATCCCGCCGGTGCCGGCTAGGAAGACAATGTATACGCAGCCGGCGCCAGCTAGGGAGGCCAGGTCTACACCACCGGCGCCGGCTTGGGAGGCCAGGACTACCATGCCAGCGCCGGCTAGGGAGGCCAGGTCTACGCCGCCGGTGCCAGCTTGGGAGGCCAGGTCTACCACGCCAGCGCCGGCTAGGGAGACCAGGTCTACCGCGCCGGCGCTGGCTACGGAGGCCAGGTTTATCCTGCCGGCGCCGGCTAGGAAGACAATGTATACGCAGCCGGCGCCAGCTAGGGAGGCCAGGTCTACAACACCGGCACCAGCTTGGGAGGCCAGGACTACCATGCCAGCACCGGCTAGGGAGGACAGGTCTACGCTGCCGGCGCCGGCTTGGGAGGCCAGGTCTACCGTGCTGGCGCCGGCGGGGACGCCAGTTCTAACTAGCGGTTGTCCGGCTAGGGAGGCAACGTCTACGCCGCCGACGCCGGCTAGGGAGGCCAGGTCTATGATGCTGGCGCCGGCTTTGGAGGCCAGGTCTAGCCCGCCGGCGCCGGCTAGGGAGGCCAGGTCTACCATACCGGCGTCAGCTAGGGAGGCCAGGTCTACCCTGCCGGCGTTGGCTACGGAGGACAGATCTACACCGCCGGCGCCGACTAGGGAGGCCAGGTCTACGCCACCAGCGCGGGCAGGGAGTCCAGGTCCACACCCCCGTCGCCGGATAAGGAGGCCAGGTCTATCCCGCCGGCGCCGGCTACGGAGGAAATGTGTACCCCGCCGGCGGCGGCTTGGAAGGCCAGGTCTACCACGCTGGTGCGGCTAGGGAGGCCAGGTCTACCCCACCGGCGCCGGCTACAGAGGCCAGGTCCACCCCGCCGGCGCCGGCTAAAGAGTCCAGGTCTACCCCGCTGTCGGCGGCAGGGAGGTCAGGTCTAACTCACCGGCGCCGGCTTGGGAGGCCAGGTCTAGCCCGCCGGCGCCGGCTAGCGAGGCAATGTCTATGACGCCAGCACCGGCTAGGGAGGCCAGGTATACCCTGCCGGCGTTGGCTACAGAGGCCAGGTCTACCCCGCCGGCGCCAGCTAGGAAGACAATGTATACGCAGCCGGCGCCAGCTAGGGAGGCCAGGTCTACACCACTGGAACCGGCTTGGGAAGCAAGGTCTACCATGCCGGCGGTGCCTAGGGAGGCCAGGTCCACCCCGCCGGCGCCGGCTTGGGAGGCCAGGTCTACCCCGCCGGCGACGGCAGGGAGGACAGTTCTACCACGCCAGCGCCGGCTGGGGAGTCCAGGTCTACCGCGCCGGCGCCGGCTACGGAGGCCAGGTCTACTCCACCGGCGCCGGCTAGGAAGACAATGTATACGCAGCCAGCGCCTGCTAGGGAGGCCACGTATACGACGCCAGCGCCGGCTTGGGAGGCCAGGTCTACACCGCTGGCGCCGTCTTCGGAGGGCAGGTCTACCCCGCCGGCGCCGACTAGGGAGGCCAGATCTACGCCACCGGCGCCAGCAGGGAGGCCTGGTCTTCCTTGCGGGCGCCGGCAGGGTGTCCAGGTCTACCCCGCCGCGCCGGCTAGGGAGGAAATGTCTACGCCGTCGACGCCGGATAGGGAGGCCAGGTCAATGACGCCGGCGCCGGCTTGGGAGGCCAGGTCTAACCCGCCGGCGCCGCAGGGAGTCCAAGTCTACCCTGCCGGCGCTGGATAGGGAGGCCAGGTCTACGCCGCTGGTGCCGGCTTGGGAGGCCAGGTCTACTATACCAGCGCCGGCTACAGAGGCCAGGTCTTCCCCGCCGGCGCCGGCTAGGGAGGCCAGGTCTACGCCGCCGGTGCCGGCTTGGGAGGCCAGGTGTACCCCGCTGGCGCCGGCAGGGAGTCCAAGTCTACCCTGCCTGCGCTGGATAGGGAGGCCAGGTCTATGACGCCGGCGCCGGCTAACGAGGCAATGTCTATGACGCCGACGACGGCTAGGGAGGCCAGGTCTACGCCGCCGGCGCCGGCTTGGGAGGCCAGGTTTACGCCGCCGGCGCCTGCTACGGAGGCCAGGTTTATCCCGCTGGCGCCGGCTAGGAAGAAAAATGTATACGCAGGCGGCACCAGCTAGGGAGGCCAGGTCTACGCCGACGGTGCCAGCTAGGGAGGCCAGGTCTATGACGCCGGCGCCCGCTAGCGAGGCAATGTCTATGACGCCGACGACGGCTAGGGAGCCCAGATCTACGCCGCCGGCGCCGGCTAGGGAGGCCAGGTCTATGACGCCTGCACCGGCTTTGGAGGCCAGGTCTACCCCGCCAGCGCCGGCAGGGAGGCCAGGTCTACCACTCCGGCGCCGGATATGGAGGGAGGTCTACCACGCCGGTGTCGGCTAAGGAGTCCATGTATACCCCGCTGGCGCCGGCTTGGGAGGCCAGGTCTACTATACCGGCGCCAGCTAGGGAGGCCAGTTCTACGCCGCTGGTGCCGGCTAGGGTGGCCAGGTCTATCCCGCCGGTGCCGGCTAGGAAGACAATGTATACGCAGCCGGCGCCAGCTAGGGAGGCCAGGTCTACACCACCGGCGCCGGCTTGGGAGGCCAGGACTACCATGCCAGCGCCGGCTAGGGAGGCCAGGTCTACGCCGCCGGTGCCAGCTTGGGAGGCCAGGTCTACCACGCCAGCGCCGGCTAGGGAGACCAGGTCTACCGCGCCGGCGCTGGCTACGGAGGCCAGGTTTATCCTGCCGGCGCCGGCTAGGAAGACAATGTATACGCAGCCGGCGCCAGCTAGGGAGGCCAGGTCTACAACACCGGCACCAGCTTGGGAGGCCAGGACTACCATGCCAGCACCGGCTAGGGAGGACAGGTCTACGCTGCCGGCGCCGGCTTGGGAGGCCAGGTCTACCGTGCTGGCGCCGGCGGGGACGCCAGTTCTAACTAGCGGTTGTCCGGCTAGGGAGGCAACGTCTACGCCGCCGACGCCGGCTAGGGAGGCCAGGTCTATGATGCTGGCGCCGGCTTTGGAGGCCAGGTCTAGCCCGCCGGCGCCGGCTAGGGAGGCCAGGTCTACCATACCGGCGTCAGCTAGGGAGGCCAGGTCTACCCTGCCGGCGTTGGCTACGGAGGACAGATCTACACCGCCGGCGCCGACTAGGGAGGCCAGGTCTACGCCACCAGCGCGGGCAGGGAGTCCAGGTCCACACCCCCGTCGCCGGATAAGGAGGCCAGGTCTATCCCGCCGGCGCCGGCTACGGAGGAAATGTGTACCCCGCCGGCGGCGGCTTGGAAGGCCAGGTCTACCACGCTGGTGCGGCTAGGGAGGCCAGGTCTACCCCACCGGCGCCGGCTACAGAGGCCAGGTCCACCCCGCCGGCGCCGGCTAAAGAGTCCAGGTCTACCCCGCTGTCGGCGGCAGGGAGGTCAGGTCTAACTCACCGGCGCCGGCTTGGGAGGCCAGGTCTAGCCCGCCGGCGCCGGCTAGCGAGGCAATGTCTATGACGCCAGCACCGGCTAGGGAGGCCAGGTATACCCTGCCGGCGTTGGCTACAGAGGCCAGGTCTACCCCGCCGGCGCCAGCTAGGAAGACAATGTATACGCAGCCGGCGCCAGCTAGGGAGGCCAGGTCTACACCACTGGAACCGGCTTGGGAAGCAAGGTCTACCATGCCGGCGGTGCCTAGGGAGGCCAGGTCCACCCCGCCGGCGCCGGCTTGGGAGGCCAGGTCTACCCCGCCGGCGACGGCAGGGAGGACAGTTCTACCACGCCAGCGCCGGCTGGGGAGTCCAGGTCTACCGCGCCGGCGCCGGCTACGGAGGCCAGGTCTACTCCACCGGCGCCGGCTAGGAAGACAATGTATACGCAGCCAGCGCCTGCTAGGGAGGCCACGTATACGACGCCAGCGCCGGCTTGGGAGGCCAGGTCTACACCGCTGGCGCCGTCTTCGGAGGGCAGGTCTACCCCGCCGGCGCCGACTAGGGAGGCCAGATCTACGCCACCGGCGCCAGCAGGGAGGCCTGGTCTTCCTTGCGGGCGCCGGCAGGGTGTCCAGGTCTACCCCGCCGCGCCGGCTAGGGAGGAAATGTCTACGCCGTCGACGCCGGATAGGGAGGCCAGGTCAATGACGCCGGCGCCGGCTTGGGAGGCCAGGTCTAACCCGCCGGCGCCGCAGGGAGTCCAAGTCTACCCTGCCGGCGCTGGATAGGGAGGCCAGGTCTACGCCGCTGGTGCCGGCTTGGGAGGCCAGGTCTACTATACCAGCGCCGGCTACAGAGGCCAGGTCTTCCCCGCCGGCGCCGGCTAGGGAGGCCAGGTCTACGCCGCCGGTGCCGGCTTGGGAGGCCAGGTGTACCCCGCTGGCGCCGGCAGGGAGTCCAAGTCTACCCTGCCTGCGCTGGATAGGGAGGCCAGGTCTATGACGCCGGCGCCGGCTAACGAGGCAATGTCTATGACGCCGACGACGGCTAGGGAGGCCAGGTCTACGCCGCCGGCGCCGGCTTGGGAGGCCAGGTTTACGCCGCCGGCGCCTGCTACGGAGGCCAGGTTTATCCCGCTGGCGCCGGCTAGGAAGAAAAATGTATACGCAGGCGGCACCAGCTAGGGAGGCCAGGTCTACGCCGACGGTGCCAGCTAGGGAGGCCAGGTCTATGACGCCGGCGCCCGCTAGCGAGGCAATGTCTATGACGCCGACGACGGCTAGGGAGCCCAGATCTACGCCGCCGGCGCCGGCTAGGGAGGCCAGGTCTATGACGCCTGCACCGGCTTTGGAGGCCAGGTCTACCCCGCCAGCGCCGGCAGGGAGGCCAGGTCTACCACTCCGGCGCCGGATATGGAGGGAGGTCTACCACGCCGGTGTCGGCTAAGGAGTCCATGTATACCCCGCTGGCGCCGGCTTGGGAGGCCAGGTCTACTATACCGGCGCCAGCTAGGGAGGCCAGTTCTACGCCGCTGGTGCCGGCTAGGGTGGCCAGGTCTATCCCGCCGGTGCCGGCTAGGAAGACAATGTATACGCAGCCGGCGCCAGCTAGGGAGGCCAGGTCTACACCACCGGCGCCGGCTTGGGAGGCCAGGACTACCATGCCAGCGCCGGCTAGGGAGGCCAGGTCTACGCCGCCGGTGCCAGCTTGGGAGGCCAGGTCTACCACGCCAGCGCCGGCTAGGGAGACCAGGTCTACCGCGCCGGCGCTGGCTACGGAGGCCAGGTTTATCCTGCCGGCGCCGGCTAGGAAGACAATGTATACGCAGCCGGCGCCAGCTAGGGAGGCCAGGTCTACAACACCGGCACCAGCTTGGGAGGCCAGGACTACCATGCCAGCACCGGCTAGGGAGGACAGGTCTACGCTGCCGGCGCCGGCTTGGGAGGCCAGTTCTATGACGCCGGCGCCGGCTAGCAAGGCAATGTCTAAGACGCCGACGACGGCTAGGGAGGCCAGGTCTACACCGCCGGCGCCGGCGAGCGAGGAAATATGTACGCCGCCGACGCTGGCTAGGGAGGCCAGGTATAACCTGCCGGCACCGCCTATGGAGGCCTGGTCTACCACGCCAAGGATGGCTTTGGAGGCCAGGTCTTCCCCACTGGCGCCGGCAGGGAGGCCAGGTCTACCATGCCAGCGCCGGCTAGGGAGACCAGGTCTACCGCACCGGCGCTGGCTACGGAGGCCAGGTTTATCCTGCCGGCGCCGGCTAGGAAGACAATGTATACGCAGCCGGCGCTAGCTAGGGAGGCCAGGTCTACAACACCGGCACCAGCTTGGGAGGCCAGGACTACCATGCCAGCTCCGGCTAGGGAGGACAGGTCTACGCCGCCGGCGCCGGCTTGGAGGCCAGGTCTATCCTGCCGGCGCCGGCAGGAAGGCCAAGTCTACCGGGCCGGCGCCAGCTAGGGAGGCCAGGTATATGACGCCGGCGCCGGCTAGCAAGGCAATGTCTAAGACGCCGACGACGGCTAGGGAGGCCAGGTCTACACCGCCGGCGCCGGCGAGCGAGGAAATATGTACGCCGCCGACGCTGGCTAGGGAGGCCAGGTATAACCTGCCGGCACCGCCTATGGAGGCCTGGTCTACCACGCCAACGATGGCTTTGGAGGCCAGGTCTTCCCCACTGGCGCCGGCAGGGAGGCCAGGTCTAACTTGCCGGCGCCGGCTAGGGAGGCCAGGTCTACACCGCTGGCGCCGGCAAGCGAGGAAATGTGTACGCCGCCGACGCCGCCTAGGGAGGCCAGGGATACCCTGCCGGCACCGGGTACGGAGGCCAGGTCTACCCCGCCGGCACCGGCTACGGAGGCCAGGTCTAACCCGCCGGCGCCAGCTAGGGAGGCCAAGTCTACCCGACCTGCGCTGTCTAGGGAGGCAATGTCTACGCCGCCGACGCCGGCTATGGAGGCAATGATTATGCCGCCGACGCCTGATAGGGAGGCCAGGTCTACGACCCTGGCGCTGACTAGGGAGGCCAGGTCTACCCCGCCGGCACCGGCAGGGAGGCCAGGTCTACCCCGCCGGCACCGGTTATGGAGGCAATGATTATGCCGCCGACGCCTGATAGGGAGGCCAGGTCTACGACGCCGGCGCCGGCTTGGTTGGTCAGGTCTACCCCGCCGGCGCTGGCAGGGAGGCCAGGTCTAGCCCGCCGTCGCCGGATATGGAGGCCAGGTCTACTCCGCCGGCGCTGGCTTGGGAGGCCAGGTCTACCACACTGGCGTGGCTAGGGAGGACAGGTCTACAGCGCCGGCGCCGGCTACGGAGGCGAGGTCTACCCCGCCGGCGACAGCTACGGAGGCGAGGTCTACACCACCGGAACCGGCTAGGGAGGCCAGGTCTACTATACCGGCGCCGGCTAGGGAGGCCAGGTCTACCCCGCCGGTGCAGGCAAGGAGGCCAGATCTTCCCCACCGGCGCCGGCTAGGGAGTCCAGGTCTATGCCACCGGCGCTGGCTTGGAAGGCCAGGTCTACACTGCCGGCGCCGGCAGAGAGGCCAGGTCTAACTCGCCGGCGCTGGCTACGGAGGCCAGGTCTACACCGCCGGCGCCGGCAGGGATGCCCGGTCTACCCCGCCGTCGCTGGATATGGAGGACAGGTCTGCCCTGCTCGCGCCGCCTGAGGAGGCCATGTCTACCCCGCCGGCGCCGGCTCGGGAGGCCAATTCTACTCTACCGGCGCGAGCAGGGAGGCCAGGTCTTCCTTGCTGGCGCCGGCAGGGAGGCCAGGTGTACCCCGCCGGAGCAGGCTCCGGCGGCCAAGTCTACCCCGCCGGCGCTGGCTAGGGAGGCCAGGTCTACGCTGCATGCACCGGCTTGGGAGGCCAGGTCTACGACGCCGGCTCCGGCTACGGAGGCCAGGTCTCACCCGCCGGCGCTGGCTAGGGAGGCCAGGTCTACGCTGCATGCACCGGCTTTGGAGGCCAGGTCTACGACGCCGGCGCCGGCAGGGAGGCCAGGTCTATGACGCTGGTGCCGGTTAGGAAGACAGTGTCTACGCCGCCAGCGCCGGCTTGAGAGGCCAGGTCTATCCCGATGGCGCTGGCTTGGCAGGTCAGGTCTACCCCGCCAGCGCCGGCTTGGGAGGCCAGGTCTATCCTGCGGGCACCGGCTAGGGAGGCCAGGTCTACCCCGCCGGTGCCGGCTAGGAAGACATTGTCTACGGTGCCGGCGCCGGCTTGGGAGTCCAGGTCTACCCGGCTGGCGCCTGCAGGGATGCGAGGTCTACCACGCCAGCGCCGGATATGGAGGGAGGTGTACCACGCCGGCGCTGGCTAAGGAGGCCATGTATACCCCGCCGGTGCCGGCTTGGGAGGCCAGGTCTACTATACCAGCGCCGGCTAGGGAGGCCATGTATACCCCGACGGCGCCGGCTTGGGAGGCCAGGTCTACTATACCGGCGCCGGCTAGGGAGGCCAGGTCTACGCCACCGGCCCTGGCTTGGGAGGCCAGGTCTACACCGCCGGCGCCGGCAGGGAGGCCAGGTCTACGCCGCCGGCGCCGGATTGGAAGGCAAGGTGTACCCAGACGGCGCCGGCAGGGAGGCCAAATCTACCCCGCTGGCGCCGGCTAGGGAGGCCAGGTCTACGATGCCGGCGCCGGCTACGGAGGCCAGGTCTAACTCGCTGGCGCCGGCTTGGGAGTCCAGGTCTACCACGACAGCGCTGGATATGGAGGCCACGTCTACATCGCCGGCGCCGTCTTGGGAGGCCAGGTCTACTGTACCGGCGCTGCCTAGGGAGGCCAGTTCTACGCCACCGCCGCCGGCTTGGGAGGCCAAGTCTACAACGCCGGCGCCAGCAGGGAGGGCAGGTCTACCCGGCGGCGCCGGCTATGGAGGCAATGATTATGCCGCCGACGCCTGATAGGGAAACCAGGTCTACGCCGCCGGCGCCGGCTTGGGAGGCCAGGTCTTCCTTGCCGGCGCCGGCTAGGGAGCCCAGATCTACGCCGCCGGCGCCGGCTAGGGAGGCCAGGTCTATGATGCCTGCACCAGATTTGGAGGCCAGGTCTACCCCGCCGGCGCCGGCTAGCGAGGTAATATCTATGATGCCGACGACTGCCAGGGAGGCCAGGTCTATGACGCCGGCGCCCGCTATTGATGCAATGTCTATGACGCCGACGACGGCTAGGGAGCCCAGATCTATGCCGCCGGCGCCGGCTAGGGAGGCCAGGTCTACTATACCGGCGCCGGCTAGAGAGGCCAGTTCTACGCTGCCGGCGCCGGCTTCGGAGGCCAGGTCTACACCGCCGGCGCCGGCAGGGAGGCCAGGTCTACGCCGCTGGTGCCGGCTAGGAAGACAATGTCTACGCCGCCAGCGCCGGCTTGAGAGGCCAGGTCTATCCCGATGGCGCTGGCTTGGTAGGTCAGGTCTACCCCGCCAGCGCCGGCTTGGGAGGCCAGGTCTATCCCGCGGGCACCGGCTAGGGAGGTCAGGTCTACCCCGCCAGCGCCAGCTTGGGAGGCCAGGTCTACCCCGCTGGCGCCTGCTTGGGAGGCCAGGTCTACCCCGCCGGCGCCGGCAGGGAGGCCAGGTCTTCCTTGCCGGCGCCGTCTAGGGAGCCCAGATCTACGCCGCCGGCGCCGGCTAGGGAGGCAAGGTCTATGACGCCAGCGCCGGATATGGAGGGAGCTCTACCACGCGGGCGCCGGCTAAGGAGTCCATGTATACCCCGCCGGCGCCGGACTGGGAGGCCAGGTCTACTATACCGGCGCCGGCTAGGGAGGCCAGTTCTACGCCGCCGGCGCCGGCTTGGGAGGCCAGGTCTACACCTCCGGCGCCGGCAGGGAGGCCAGGTCTACGCTGCTGGTGCCGGCTTGGGAGGCCAGGTCTACACCACCGGCGCCGGCTCGGGAGGCCAGGACTACCAAGCCAGCGCCGGCTAGGGAGGCCAGATCTATGACGCCGGCGCCCGCTAGCGAGGCAATGTCTATGACGCTGACGACGGCTAGGGAGCCCAGATCTACGCCGCCGGCGCCGCCTAGGGAGGCCAGGTCTACCCTGCCGGCGCCGGCTTGGGAGGCCAGTTCTACTATACCGGCGCCGGCTACAGAGGCCAGGTCTACCCCGCCGGCGCCGGCTAGGGAGGCCAGGTCTATCCCGCCGGTGCCGGCTAGGAAGACAATGTCTACGTTGCCGGCGCCGCCTAGGGAGGCCAGGTCTACCCTGCCGGCGCCGGCTTGGGAGGCCAGTTCTACTATACCGGCACCGGCTACAGAGGCCAGATCTACCCCGCCGGCACCAAATACAGAGGCCAGGTCTAGTCCGCCGACGCCGGCTAGGGAGGCCAGGTCTATGACGCCGGCGCTGGCTTTGGAGGACAGGTCTACCCCGCTGGCGCCGGCAGGGAGGCCACGTCTACCACGCCAGCACCGGATATGGAGGGAGGTCTACCAAGCTGGTGCCGGCTAAGGAGGCCTTGTATAACCCGCCGGGGCCGGCTTGGGAGGCCAGGTCTACTATACCGGCGCCGGCTAGGGAGGCCAGTTCTACACCGCCGGCGCCGGCTTGGGAGTCTAGGTCTACACCGCAGGCGCCGGCAGGGAGGCCAGGTCTACGCTGCTGGTGTCGGCTAGGGAGGCCAGGTCTTCCCCGCCGGCGCCGGCTAGGGAGGCCAGGTCTACCCCGACGGCGCCTGCTATGGAGGCAATGATTATGCCGCCGACGCCTGATAGGGAGGCCAGGTCTACGCGGCCGGCGCCGGCTTGGGAGGCCAGGTCTAACCCGCTGGCGCCGGCTTGGGAAGCCAGGTCTACCCGCCGGCGCCGACTAGGGAGGCCAGGTCTATGCCACCGGCACCGGCAGGGAGGCCAGGTCTATGACGCCGGCGCCCGCTAGCGAGGCAATTTCTATGACGCCGACGATGGCAACGGAGCCCAGATCTACGCCGCCGGCGCCGGCTAGGGAGGCCAGGTCTATGACGCCAGCGCCGGATATGGAGGGAGCTCTACCACGCCGGCGCCGGCTAAGGAGTCCATGTATACCCCGCCGGCGCCGGCTTGGGAGGCCAGGTCTACTATACCGGCGCCGGCTAGGGAGGCCAGTTCTACGCTGCCGGCGCTGGCTTCGGAGGCCAGGTCTAACCCGCCGGCGCCGCAGGGAGTCCAAGTCTACCCTGCCGGCGCTGGATAGGGAGGCCAGGTCTACGCCGCTGGTGCCGGCTTGGGAGGCCAGGTCTACTATACCAGCGCCGGCTACAGAGGCCAGGTCTTCCCCGCCGGCGCCGGCTAGGGAGGCCAGGTCTACGCCGCCGGTGCCGGCTTGGGAGGCCAGGTGTACCCCGCTGGCGCCGGCAGGGAGTCCAAGTCTACCCTGCCTGCGCTGGATAGGGAGGCCAGGTCTATGACGCCGGCGCCGGCTAACGAGGCAATGTCTATGACGCCGACGACGGCTAGGGAGGCCAGGTCTACGCCGCCGGCGCCGGCTTGGGAGGCCAGGTTTACGCCGCCGGCGCCTGCTACGGAGGCCAGGTTTATCCCGCTGGCGCCGGCTAGGAAGAAAAATGTATACGCAGGCGGCACCAGCTAGGGAGGCCAGGTCTACGCCGACGGTGCCAGCTAGGGAGGCCAGGTCTATGACGCCGGCGCCCGCTAGCGAGGCAATGTCTATGACGCCGACGACGGCTAGGGAGCCCAGATCTACGCCGCCGGCGCCGGCTAGGGAGGCCAGGTCTATGACGCCTGCACCGGCTTTGGAGGCCAGGTCTACCCCGCCAGCGCCGGCAGGGAGGCCAGGTCTACCACTCCGGCGCCGGATATGGAGGGAGGTCTACCACGCCGGTGTCGGCTAAGGAGTCCATGTATACCCCGCTGGCGCCGGCTTGGGAGGCCAGGTCTACTATACCGGCGCCAGCTAGGGAGGCCAGTTCTACGCCGCTGGTGCCGGCTAGGGTGGCCAGGTCTATCCCGCCGGTGCCGGCTAGGAAGACAATGTATACGCAGCCGGCGCCAGCTAGGGAGGCCAGGTCTACACCACCGGCGCCGGCTTGGGAGGCCAGGACTACCATGCCAGCGCCGGCTAGGGAGGCCAGGTCTACGCCGCCGGTGCCAGCTTGGGAGGCCAGGTCTACCACGCCAGCGCCGGCTAGGGAGACCAGGTCTACCGCGCCGGCGCTGGCTACGGAGGCCAGGTTTATCCTGCCGGCGCCGGCTAGGAAGACAATGTATACGCAGCCGGCGCCAGCTAGGGAGGCCAGGTCTACAACACCGGCACCAGCTTGGGAGGCCAGGACTACCATGCCAGCACCGGCTAGGGAGGACAGGTCTACGCTGCCGGCGCCGGCTTGGGAGGCCAGTTCTATGACGCCGGCGCCGGCTAGCAAGGCAATGTCTAAGACGCCGACGACGGCTAGGGAGGCCAGGTCTACACCGCCGGCGCCGGCGAGCGAGGAAATATGTACGCCGCCGACGCTGGCTAGGGAGGCCAGGTATAACCTGCCGGCACCGCCTATGGAGGCCTGGTCTACCACGCCAAGGATGGCTTTGGAGGCCAGGTCTTCCCCACTGGCGCCGGCAGGGAGGCCAGGTCTACCATGCCAGCGCCGGCTAGGGAGACCAGGTCTACCGCACCGGCGCTGGCTACGGAGGCCAGGTTTATCCTGCCGGCGCCGGCTAGGAAGACAATGTATACGCAGCCGGCGCTAGCTAGGGAGGCCAGGTCTACAACACCGGCACCAGCTTGGGAGGCCAGGACTACCATGCCAGCTCCGGCTAGGGAGGACAGGTCTACGCCGCCGGCGCCGGCTTGGAGGCCAGGTCTATCCTGCCGGCGCCGGCAGGAAGGCCAAGTCTACCGGGCCGGCGCCAGCTAGGGAGGCCAGGTATATGACGCCGGCGCCGGCTAGCAAGGCAATGTCTAAGACGCCGACGACGGCTAGGGAGGCCAGGTCTACACCGCCGGCGCCGGCGAGCGAGGAAATATGTACGCCGCCGACGCTGGCTAGGGAGGCCAGGTATAACCTGCCGGCACCGCCTATGGAGGCCTGGTCTACCACGCCAACGATGGCTTTGGAGGCCAGGTCTTCCCCACTGGCGCCGGCAGGGAGGCCAGGTCTAACTTGCCGGCGCCGGCTAGGGAGGCCAGGTCTACACCGCTGGCGCCGGCAAGCGAGGAAATGTGTACGCCGCCGACGCCGCCTAGGGAGGCCAGGGATACCCTGCCGGCACCGGGTACGGAGGCCAGGTCTACCCCGCCGGCACCGGCTACGGAGGCCAGGTCTAACCCGCCGGCGCCAGCTAGGGAGGCCAAGTCTACCCGACCTGCGCTGTCTAGGGAGGCAATGTCTACGCCGCCGACGCCGGCTATGGAGGCAATGATTATGCCGCCGACGCCTGATAGGGAGGCCAGGTCTACGACCCTGGCGCTGACTAGGGAGGCCAGGTCTACCCCGCCGGCACCGGCAGGGAGGCCAGGTCTACCCCGCCGGCACCGGTTATGGAGGCAATGATTATGCCGCCGACGCCTGATAGGGAGGCCAGGTCTACGACGCCGGCGCCGGCTTGGTTGGTCAGGTCTACCCCGCCGGCGCTGGCAGGGAGGCCAGGTCTAGCCCGCCGTCGCCGGATATGGAGGCCAGGTCTACTCCGCCGGCGCTGGCTTGGGAGGCCAGGTCTACCACACTGGCGTGGCTAGGGAGGACAGGTCTACAGCGCCGGCGCCGGCTACGGAGGCGAGGTCTACCCCGCCGGCGACAGCTACGGAGGCGAGGTCTACACCACCGGAACCGGCTAGGGAGGCCAGGTCTACTATACCGGCGCCGGCTAGGGAGGCCAGGTCTACCCCGCCGGTGCAGGCAAGGAGGCCAGATCTTCCCCACCGGCGCCGGCTAGGGAGTCCAGGTCTATGCCACCGGCGCTGGCTTGGAAGGCCAGGTCTACACTGCCGGCGCCGGCAGAGAGGCCAGGTCTAACTCGCCGGCGCTGGCTACGGAGGCCAGGTCTACACCGCCGGCGCCGGCAGGGATGCCCGGTCTACCCCGCCGTCGCTGGATATGGAGGACAGGTCTGCCCTGCTCGCGCCGCCTGAGGAGGCCATGTCTACCCCGCCGGCGCCGGCTCGGGAGGCCAATTCTACTCTACCGGCGCGAGCAGGGAGGCCAGGTCTTCCTTGCTGGCGCCGGCAGGGAGGCCAGGTGTACCCCGCCGGAGCAGGCTCCGGCGGCCAAGTCTACCCCGCCGGCGCTGGCTAGGGAGGCCAGGTCTACGCTGCATGCACCGGCTTGGGAGGCCAGGTCTACGACGCCGGCTCCGGCTACGGAGGCCAGGTCTCACCCGCCGGCGCTGGCTAGGGAGGCCAGGTCTACGCTGCATGCACCGGCTTTGGAGGCCAGGTCTACGACGCCGGCGCCGGCAGGGAGGCCAGGTCTATGACGCTGGTGCCGGTTAGGAAGACAGTGTCTACGCCGCCAGCGCCGGCTTGAGAGGCCAGGTCTATCCCGATGGCGCTGGCTTGGCAGGTCAGGTCTACCCCGCCAGCGCCGGCTTGGGAGGCCAGGTCTATCCTGCGGGCACCGGCTAGGGAGGCCAGGTCTACCCCGCCGGTGCCGGCTAGGAAGACATTGTCTACGGTGCCGGCGCCGGCTTGGGAGTCCAGGTCTACCCGGCTGGCGCCTGCAGGGATGCGAGGTCTACCACGCCAGCGCCGGATATGGAGGGAGGTGTACCACGCCGGCGCTGGCTAAGGAGGCCATGTATACCCCGCCGGTGCCGGCTTGGGAGGCCAGGTCTACTATACCAGCGCCGGCTAGGGAGGCCATGTATACCCCGACGGCGCCGGCTTGGGAGGCCAGGTCTACTATACCGGCGCCGGCTAGGGAGGCCAGGTCTACGCCACCGGCCCTGGCTTGGGAGGCCAGGTCTACACCGCCGGCGCCGGCAGGGAGGCCAGGTCTACGCCGCCGGCGCCGGATTGGAAGGCAAGGTGTACCCAGACGGCGCCGGCAGGGAGGCCAAATCTACCCCGCTGGCGCCGGCTAGGGAGGCCAGGTCTACGATGCCGGCGCCGGCTACGGAGGCCAGGTCTAACTCGCTGGCGCCGGCTTGGGAGTCCAGGTCTACCACGACAGCGCTGGATATGGAGGCCACGTCTACATCGCCGGCGCCGTCTTGGGAGGCCAGGTCTACTGTACCGGCGCTGCCTAGGGAGGCCAGTTCTACGCCACCGCCGCCGGCTTGGGAGGCCAAGTCTACAACGCCGGCGCCAGCAGGGAGGGCAGGTCTACCCGGCGGCGCCGGCTATGGAGGCAATGATTATGCCGCCGACGCCTGATAGGGAAACCAGGTCTACGCCGCCGGCGCCGGCTTGGGAGGCCAGGTCTTCCTTGCCGGCGCCGGCTAGGGAGCCCAGATCTACGCCGCCGGCGCCGGCTAGGGAGGCCAGGTCTATGATGCCTGCACCAGATTTGGAGGCCAGGTCTACCCCGCCGGCGCCGGCTAGCGAGGTAATATCTATGATGCCGACGACTGCCAGGGAGGCCAGGTCTATGACGCCGGCGCCCGCTATTGATGCAATGTCTATGACGCCGACGACGGCTAGGGAGCCCAGATCTATGCCGCCGGCGCCGGCTAGGGAGGCCAGGTCTACTATACCGGCGCCGGCTAGAGAGGCCAGTTCTACGCTGCCGGCGCCGGCTTCGGAGGCCAGGTCTACACCGCCGGCGCCGGCAGGGAGGCCAGGTCTACGCCGCTGGTGCCGGCTAGGAAGACAATGTCTACGCCGCCAGCGCCGGCTTGAGAGGCCAGGTCTATCCCGATGGCGCTGGCTTGGTAGGTCAGGTCTACCCCGCCAGCGCCGGCTTGGGAGGCCAGGTCTATCCCGCGGGCACCGGCTAGGGAGGTCAGGTCTACCCCGCCAGCGCCAGCTTGGGAGGCCAGGTCTACCCCGCTGGCGCCTGCTTGGGAGGCCAGGTCTACCCCGCCGGCGCCGGCAGGGAGGCCAGGTCTTCCTTGCCGGCGCCGTCTAGGGAGCCCAGATCTACGCCGCCGGCGCCGGCTAGGGAGGCAAGGTCTATGACGCCAGCGCCGGATATGGAGGGAGCTCTACCACGCGGGCGCCGGCTAAGGAGTCCATGTATACCCCGCCGGCGCCGGACTGGGAGGCCAGGTCTACTATACCGGCGCCGGCTAGGGAGGCCAGTTCTACGCCGCCGGCGCCGGCTTGGGAGGCCAGGTCTACACCTCCGGCGCCGGCAGGGAGGCCAGGTCTACGCTGCTGGTGCCGGCTTGGGAGGCCAGGTCTACACCACCGGCGCCGGCTCGGGAGGCCAGGACTACCAAGCCAGCGCCGGCTAGGGAGGCCAGATCTATGACGCCGGCGCCCGCTAGCGAGGCAATGTCTATGACGCTGACGACGGCTAGGGAGCCCAGATCTACGCCGCCGGCGCCGCCTAGGGAGGCCAGGTCTACCCTGCCGGCGCCGGCTTGGGAGGCCAGTTCTACTATACCGGCGCCGGCTACAGAGGCCAGGTCTACCCCGCCGGCGCCGGCTAGGGAGGCCAGGTCTATCCCGCCGGTGCCGGCTAGGAAGACAATGTCTACGTTGCCGGCGCCGCCTAGGGAGGCCAGGTCTACCCTGCCGGCGCCGGCTTGGGAGGCCAGTTCTACTATACCGGCACCGGCTACAGAGGCCAGATCTACCCCGCCGGCACCAAATACAGAGGCCAGGTCTAGTCCGCCGACGCCGGCTAGGGAGGCCAGGTCTATGACGCCGGCGCTGGCTTTGGAGGACAGGTCTACCCCGCTGGCGCCGGCAGGGAGGCCACGTCTACCACGCCAGCACCGGATATGGAGGGAGGTCTACCAAGCTGGTGCCGGCTAAGGAGGCCTTGTATAACCCGCCGGGGCCGGCTTGGGAGGCCAGGTCTACTATACCGGCGCCGGCTAGGGAGGCCAGTTCTACACCGCCGGCGCCGGCTTGGGAGTCTAGGTCTACACCGCAGGCGCCGGCAGGGAGGCCAGGTCTACGCTGCTGGTGTCGGCTAGGGAGGCCAGGTCTTCCCCGCCGGCGCCGGCTAGGGAGGCCAGGTCTACCCCGACGGCGCCTGCTATGGAGGCAATGATTATGCCGCCGACGCCTGATAGGGAGGCCAGGTCTACGCGGCCGGCGCCGGCTTGGGAGGCCAGGTCTAACCCGCTGGCGCCGGCTTGGGAAGCCAGGTCTACCCGCCGGCGCCGACTAGGGAGGCCAGGTCTATGCCACCGGCACCGGCAGGGAGGCCAGGTCTATGACGCCGGCGCCCGCTAGCGAGGCAATTTCTATGACGCCGACGATGGCAACGGAGCCCAGATCTACGCCGCCGGCGCCGGCTAGGGAGGCCAGGTCTATGACGCCAGCGCCGGATATGGAGGGAGCTCTACCACGCCGGCGCCGGCTAAGGAGTCCATGTATACCCCGCCGGCGCCGGCTTGGGAGGCCAGGTCTACTATAGCGGCGCCGCCTAGAGAGGCCAGGTCTACCCCACTGGCGCCGGCAAGGGAGGCAATATCTACGCCGCAGACGCCGGCTAGGGAGGCCAGGTCTACGCCGCCGGCAGCGCCTTGGGAGTCCAGGTCTACCCCGATGGCGCCGGCAAGGAGGCCAGGTCTTCCCCGCCTGCGCCGTCAGGGATGCCAGGTCTACCCCACTGGCGCCGGCTAGCGAGGCAATGTCTATGCCACCGAAGACGGTTAGGGAGGCCAGGTCTACCTCGCCGGCGCAGGATAGGGAGGCCAGGTCTACCCCACCGGCGCCGGCTTGGGATGCCAGGTCTACTATACCGGCGCCGGCTAGGGAGGCAAGTTCTACCCGACCGGCGCCGTCTTGGGAGCCCAGGACTACCCCGCTGGTGCCGGCAGGGAGGCCAGGTCTACCCCGCCGGCGCCGGCTACGGAGTCCAGGTCTACCCTGGTGGCGCCGGCTACGGAGGCCAGGTCTATCCCGCCAGCGCCGGCTAGGAAGACAATGTATACGGCAGCCGGCGCCGGCAAGGGAGGCCAGGTCTTCCTTGCCGGCGCCGGCTAGGGAGGTCAGGTCTACCCCGCCGGCGGCGGCTTGGGAGGCCAGGTCTACCCCGCCGGCGCAGGCAGGGAGGCCAGGTCTACCCTGCTGGCGCAGGCAGGGAGGCCAGGTCTACCACCGCCGGCGGCGGCTTGGGAGGCCTGGTCTACCCCGCCGGCGCCGGCTAGTGAGGCCAGGTCTACCCCGCCGGCGCCGGCTATGGAGGCCATGTCTACGCTGCCGGCGCTGGCTTGGGAGGCGAGGATTACCTCGCCTGCGCCGGCTTGGTAGGCCAGGTCTACCCTGCCAACGCCGCAAGGGAGGCCACGTCTACCCTGCCGGTGCCGGGTAAGGAGGACAGGTCTACCGTCCGGCGCTGGGTAGGAAATCCAGGTCTAACCCGCCGGCGCCAGCAGGGTGGCCAGGTCTTCCCTACCGATGCCGGCTAGGGAGGCCAGGTCTACGCCGCCGGCGCTGGCTTGGGAGGCCAGGTACACCCCGCGGGCGCCGGCTGGGAGGCCAGGTCTAACCGGCTGGCGCCGGCTAGGGAGGCCAAGTCTACCCCGCTGGCGCCGGCAAGGGAGGCAATGTCTACGCCGCCGAAGGCGGCTAGGGAGGCCAGGTCTACGCTGCCGGCGCCGGCTAGGGAGGCCAGGTCTACCCCGCTGGCGCCGGCTTGGGAGGCCAGGTCTACCATGCCAGCGCCGGCTAGGGAGGTCAGGTCTACTCCGCCGGCGCCGGCAGAGAGGCCAGGTCTACCCCGACGGCGCTGGCTAAGAAGGCCAGGTCTACGCTGCCGGCGCCGGCTAGGGAGGCCAGGTCTACCGCGCCAGCGCTGTCAGGGAGGCCAGGTCAACACCGCCGGCGCAGGCGAGTGAGGAAATGTGTGCGCCGCTGACGCCGGCTAGGGAGGCCATGTATACCCTGCCGGCGCCGGCTTGGGAGGCCAAGTCTACTATACCGGCACCGGATACAGAGGCCAGGTCTACCCCACTGGCGCCGGCAAGGGAGGCAATATCTACGCCGCCGACGCCGCCTAGGGAGGCCAGGTCTACGCCGCCGGCACCGCCTTGGGAGGCCAGGTCTACCCCGACGGTGCTGGCTACGGAGGCCAGGTCTAACCCGCCGGCGCCAGATAGGGAGGCCAATTCTACCCGGCCTGCGCCGCCTAGAGAGGCCAGGTCTACGCGGCCGTTGCCGCCTAGAGAGACCAGGTCTACCGCGCCGGCGCCGGCTAGGGAGGTCATGTCTATCGCGCCTGCGCCGGCTTGGGAGGCCAGGTCTACCCCGCCGGGGCCGGCAGGGAGACCAGGTCTTCCTTGCCGGCGCCGGCTAGGGAGTCCAGGTCTACACCACCGGCGCCGGCTCGGGAGGCCATGTCTTCCCCGCCATCGCCGGCTAGGGAGGCCAGGTCTTCCCCGCTGGCGCTGGCAGGGAGGCCAGGTCTGCCGCGCCGGCGCCGGCTAGGGAGGCAATGTCTACGCCTGCCGAAGCCAGATAGGGAGGGCAGGTCTATGACGCCGGCGGCGGCTAGGAAGGCCAGGTCTACCCCGCCGGCGCCGGATAGCAAGGCAATGTCTATGACACCGACGACGGCTAGGGAGGCCAGGTCTACGCCGTCGGCGCCGGTTTGGGAGTCCAGGTCTACCCCGACGGCGCCGGCAAGGAGGCCAGGTCTTCCCCGCCGGCGCCGTCAGGGATGCCAGGTCTACCCCACCGGCGCTGGCTAGCGAGGCAATGTCTATGCCACCGAAGACGGTTAGGGAGGCCAGGTCTACCTCGCCGGCGCCGGCTTGGGAGGCCAAGTCTACCCCGCTGGCGCCGGCAAGGGAGGCAATGTCTACCCCGCCGGCGCCGGCAGAGAGGCCAGGTCTACCCCAACGGCGCCGGCTACGAAGGCCAGGTCTACTGCGCCGACGACGGCTAGGGAGGCCAGGTCTACCCCGCTGGCGCCGGCAGGGATGCCAGATCTACCCCGACGGCGGCGGCTACGAAGGCCAGGTCTACCACGCCGGCGCCAGCTAGGGAGGCCACGTCTACCCCGCCGGCGCCGGATAGGGAGGCCAGGTTTACCCCGCCGGCGCCGGTTAGGGAGGCCAGGTCTCCCCCGCTGGCGCCGGCTAAGGAGGCCAGGTCTACGCTGCTGGCGCTGGCTTGGGAGGCGAGGATTACCTCGCCTGCGCCGGCTTGGTAGGCCAGGTCTACCCTGCCAACGCCGGAAGGGAGGCCACGTCTACCCCGCCGGCGCCGGATAGAGAGGCCAGGTGTACCCCGCCGGCGCAGGCAGGGAGGCCAGGTCTACCCTGCTGGCGCAGGCAGGGAGGCCAGGTCTACCAACGCCGGCGGCGGCTTGGGAGGCCTGGTCTACCCCGCCGGCGCCGGCTATGGAGGCCATGTCTACGCTGCTGGCGCTGGCTTGGGAGGCGAGGATTACCTCGCCTGCGCCGGCTTGGTAGGCCAGGTCTACCCTGCCAACGCCGCAAGGGAGGCCACGTCTACCCTGCCGGTGCCGGGTAAGGAGGACAGGTCTACCGTCCGGCGCTGGGTAGGAAATCCAGGTCTAACCCGCCGGCGCCAGCAGGGTGGCCAGGTCTTCCCTGCCGACGCCGGCTAGGGAGGCCAGGTCTACGCCGCCAGCGCTGGCTTGGGAGGCCAGGTACACCCCAACGGCGCCTGATAGGGAATCCAGGTCTACCTCGCCGGCGCCGGCTAGGGAGGCCAGGTCTACCCCGCATGTGCCGGCAGGGAGGCCAGGTCTGCCCCGCCGGCGCCAGCTAGGGAGGCGAAGTCTACCCAGCCGGCGCCGCCTAGAGAGGCCAGTTGTACCCCGGTGGGCGCCGCCTAGAGAGGCCAGTTGTACCCCGCTGGCGTCGGCACGGATGCCAGGTCTACCCCAACGGTGCCGGCAGGGAGGCCATGTCTCCCCCGCTGGCGCCGGCAGGGATGCCAGGTCTACCCCGACCGCACCGGCTACGAAGGCCAGGTCTACCACGCCGGTGCCAGCTAGGGAGGCCAGGTCTACCCCGCTGTGGCCTACAGGGAGGCCAAGTCTAACTCGCCGGTGCCGCTAGGGAAGCCAGGTCTACCCCGCCGGCGTTGGCTAGGGAGGCCACGGCTATCCCGCAGGCACCGGCAAGGGAGGCAATGTCTACGCCTCCGACACCGGCTAGGGAGGCCAGGTCTACCCCGCCGGCGCCGGCAGGGAGACCAGGTCTACCCCGCTGGCACCAGCTAGGGACGCCAGGTCTACCCCCCTGGTGCCGGCTTGGGAGGCCAGGTCTACCCCGCTGGCGCCGGCTTGGGAGGCCAGGTCTACGACTCCGGCGCCAGCAGGAAGGCCAGGTGTACCCCGCCGGCGAAAGCTACGGAGGCGAGGTCTATCTCGCCGGCGCCGGCTACGGAGGCCAGGTCTACTCTGCCAGTGCTGGCTAGGGAGTCCAGGTCTATTCCGCCCGCGCCGGCTAGGAAGACAAAGTATACGACGCCGGCGACAGCTAGGGAGACCAGGTCTACGCCGCCGGCGCAGGCTAGGGAGGCCAGGTCCACCCCGCCTGCGCCGGCTCGGGATGCCAGGTCTACGCCGTTGGAGTGGGCTTGGGAGGCCAGGTCTACCCCGCGGGCGCCTGCAGGGAAGCCAGATCGACCCCGCCGGAGCCGGCAGGGAGGCCATGTCTACGCCGCCAACTCCGGCTAGGGATGCCAGGTCTACGCCGTTGGCGTGGGCTAGGGAAGCCAGGTCTATCTCGCCAGCGCCGGCTAGGGAGGCCAGGTCTACACCGCTAGCACCAGCTAGGGAGGACAGGTCTACGCGGCCGGCGCCGCCTAGAGAAGCCAGGTCTTCCCCGCTGGCACCGGCTTTGGAGACCAGCTCTACCCCGCCGGCGCCGGCTTGGTAGGCCAGGTCTACGCTGCCGCCGCCGGCTTGGGAAGCCAGGTATACGCAGCCGGCTCTGGCTTGGAAGGCCAGGTCTATCCCGCCGGCGCCGGCAGGGAGGCCATGTCTACACCACCGGCGCCTGCTACGAAGGGCAGGTCTACCCCGCCGGCGCTGGCTTGGGAGGCCAGGTCTACGACTCCGGCGCCGGCTTGGGAGCCCAGGTCTATCCCGCCGGCGCCGGCTAGGAAGACAATGTATACACAGCCGTCGCCAGCTAGGGAGTCCAGGTCTACACCACTGGTGCTGGCTAGGAAGACAATGTATACGCAGCCGGCGCCAGCTAGGGAGACCAGGTCTACACCACCGGCGTCGGCTTGGGAGGCCAGGTCTACCATGCAGGCGCCGGCTACGGAGGCCAGGTCTACGCCGCCGGCGCCGGCAGGGAGGCCAGGTCTACCCCGCCTACGCCGGCTAGGGATGCCAGATCTACGCCGTTGGCGTGGGCTTGGGAGGCCAGGTCTACCCCGCGGGCGCCTGCAGGGAAGCCAGGTCGACCCCGCCGGAGCCGGCAGGGAGGCCATGTCTACGCCGCCGGCGCAGGCTAGGGAAGCCAGGTCTATCACGCCGGCGCCGGCAGGGAGGCCAGGTCTACCCCGCCTACGCCGGTTAGGGATGCCAGGTCTACGCCATTGGCGTGGGCTTGGGAGGCCAGGATTACCCCGCTGGCGCCGGCAGGGAGGCCAGGTCTACCCCGCCGGCGCAGGCTAGGGAAGCCAGGTCTATCACGCCGGCGCCGGCTTGGGAGGACAGGTCTACCCGGCCGGCGCCGCCTAGAGAGGCCAGGTCTACCCCGCCGGCGCCGGCTTGGGAAGGCAGGTATACGCGGCCGGCGCCGGCTAGGAAGGCCAGGTCTACGCCACCGGCGCTGGCTTGGAAGGCCAGGTCTACCTCGCCGTACCCGGATAGGGAGGCCAGGTCTATCCCGCCGGCGCAGGCTAGGAAGACAACCTCTACGCCGCGGGCGCCAGCTAGGGAGGCCAGGTCTACGCCGCGGTCGCAGGCTGGGAGGCCAGGTTTACCCCGCTGGCGCCGGCTAGGGAGGCCAAATATACCCCGCTGGTGCCGGCAAGGGAGGAAATGTCTACGCCGCCGAAGCCGACTAGGGAGGCCAGGTCTACGCTGCCGGCGCCGGCTAGGGAGGCCAGGTCTACCCCCCTGGTGCTGTCAGAGAGGCCAGGTCTACCCCGACGGCGCCGGCTACGAACGCCACGTCTACCGCGCCGACGACGGCTAGGCAGGCCAGGTCTACCCTTCCGGCGCCGGCGGGGAGGCCAGGTCTAACTCACCAGCGCCATCTAGGGAGGCCAGGTCTATGCCGCCGGTGCCGCCTTGGGAGGCCAGGTCTACCCCGCTGGCACCAGCTAGGGACGCCAGGTCTACCCCCCTGGTGCCGGCTTGGGAGGCCAGGTCTACCGTCGGAGCCTGCTAGGAAGACAATGTATACGCAGCCAGCGTCAGCTAGGGAGGCCAGGTCTACACCACCGGCGTCGGCTTGGGAGGCCAGGACTACCATGCCAGCGCCGGCTAGGGAGGCTATGTCTACGCCGGCGACGCTGGATAGGGAGGCCAGGTCTATACCGTGGGCGCTGGCTAGGAAGACAATGTATACGCAGGCGGCGCCAGCTAGGGAGGCCAGGTCTACGCCGTCGGCGCCGGCTTGGGAGGCCAGGTCTATCACGCTGGTGCCGGCTAGGAAGACAATGTATACGCAGCCGGAGCCAGCTAGGGAGGCCAGGTCTACCCTGCCGGCGCCGGCAGGGAGGCCAGGTCTACCCCGCCGGCGCCGGCTAGGGAGGCCAGGTATATGCCGCCGGCGCCGGCTAGGGAGGCCAGGTCTACGCCACCGGCGCCGGATACGGAGGCCAGGTCTACCCCGCCGGCACCGGCTACGGAGGCCAGGTCTACACCACCGGAGCCGGCTTGGGAGTCCAGGAGTACCATGCCAGCGCCGGCTAGGGAGGCCAGGTCTACACTGCCGGCGCCGGATTGGGAGGCCAGGTCTACCCCGCTGGCGCTGGCTAGGGACTCCAGGTCTATCCTTCTGGCGCCGGCTAGGAAGACAATGTATACGCAGCCGGCGACAGCTAGGGAGGCAAGGTCTACGCCGCCGGCGCCGTCTTGGGAGGCCAGGTCTACCCTGACGGCGCCGGATTGGGAGGTCAGGTCTACCCTGACGGCGCCGGCTAGCGAGGCAATGTCTACGCTGGCACGCCGGCTAAAGGAAGCCAGGTCTACGCCACTGGCGCTGGAACGGAAGCCAGGTCTACCCCGCCAGCGCCGGCTAGGGAGGCAATGTCTATGCGTCCGACGCCGGCTAGGGAGGCCAGGTCTACCATGCCGGCGCCGGCTAGGGAGGCCAGGTCTTTCCCGCCGGCGACGGCTAGGAAGACAATGTATACGCAGCCGGCGCCAGCTAGGGAGGTCAGGTCTACGCAACCGTCGCCGGCTTCGGAGTCCAGGTCTACGCCGCCGGCTCCAGCTAGGGAGGACAGGCTTACGATGCTGGCGCTGGATTGGGAGACCAGGTCTACCCTGCCGGCGCCAGCTAGAGAGGCCAGTTCTACCCCGCCGGCGCCGGCTAAGGAGGCCATAACTACCCCACCGGCGCCGGCTTGGGAGGCCAGGTCTACCACGCTGGCGCGGCTAGGGAGGCCAGGTCTACCCCGCCGGTGCCGGCTACAGAGGCCAGGTCTATCCCGCCGGCGCCGGCTAGGAAGACAATGTCTACGCTGCCAGCGCCGGCTTGTGAGGCCAGGTCGACCCCACCGGCGCCGGCAGGGAGTCCAGGTCTACCACGCCAGCGCCGGATATGGAGGGAGGTCTACCCCGCCAGCGCCGGCTAAGGAGGCCATGTATACCCCGCTGGCGCCGGCTTGGGAGGGCAGGTCTACCCCGCCGGCGCCGGCTTGGGAGGCCAGGTCTACAACGCTGGCGCCAGCAGGGAGGCCAGGTCTATCCCGCCAGCGCAGGCTAAGGAAGCCATGTCTACCCCGCCGGCGTCGGCTTGGGAGGCCAGGTCTACCACGCTGGTGCAGCTAGGGAGGCCAGGTCTACCCCGCTGGCGCTGGCAGGGAGGCCAGGTCTACCCCGATGGCGCCGGCTACGGAGTCCAGGTCTACCCCTCCAACGCCGGTAGGGAAGCCAGTCTACCCCGCGGGCGCCGGCTAGGGAGGCCAAGTCTACCCCACTGGTGCCGGCAAGGGAGGCCAGGTCTACCCACCTGCGCTGGCAGGGAGGCCAGGTCTATCCCGCTGGCGCCGGCTAAGAAGACAATGTATACACAGCCGGCGCCAGCTAGGGAGGCCAGGTCTACGTTGCCGGTGCCGGCAGGGAGGCCAGGACTTCCCCTCCGGCGCCGGCTAGGGAGGCCAGGTCTACGCCGCCGGCGCTGGCTTGGGAGGCCATGCCTACCCCGCCGGCGCCGGCTAGGGAGGCCATGTCTACGCTGCTGGCGCTGGCTTGGGAGGCGAGGATTACCTCGCCTGCGCCGGCTTGGTAGGCCAGGTCTACCCTGCCAACGCCGGAAGGGAGGCCACGTCTACCCTGCCGGTGCCGGGTAAGGAGGACAGGTCTACCGTCCGGCGCTGGGTAGGAAATCCAGGTCTAACCCGCCGGCGCCAGCAGGGTGGCCAGGTCTTCCCTGCCGATGCCGGCTAGGGAGGCCAGGTCTACGCCGCCGGCGCTGGCTTGGGAGGCCAGGTACACCCCAAAGGCGCCTGATAGGGAATCCAGGTCTACCTCGCCGGCGCCGGCTAGGGAGGCCAGGTCTCCCCCGCTGGCGCCGGCAGGGATGCCAGGTCTACCCCGACAGCGCCGGCTACGAAGGCCAGGTCTACCGCGCCGGCGCCAGCTAGGGAGGCCAGGTCTACCCCGCTGTGGCCTACAGGGAGGCCAAGTCTAACTCGCCGGTGCCGCTAGGGAAGGCACGTCTACGCCGCCGGCGTCGGCTTGGGAGGCCAGGTCTACCCCGCAGGTGCCGGCAGGGAGGCCAGGTCTCCACCGCTGGCGCCGGCAGGGATTCCAGGTCTACCCCGACCGCGCCGGCTACGAAGGCCAGGTCTACCACGCCGGCGCCAGCTAGGGAGGCCAGGTCTACCCCGCTGTGGCCTACAGGGAGGCCAAGTCTAACTCGCCGGTGCCGCTAGGGAAGCCAGGTCTACCCCGCCGGCGTTGGCTAGGGAGGCCACGGCTATCCCGCAGGCACCGGCAAGGGAGGCAATGTCTACGCCTCCGACACCGGCTAGGGAGGCCAGGTCTACCCCGCCGGCGCCGGCAGGGAGACCAGGTCTACCCCGCTGGCACCAGCTAGGGACGCCAGGTCTACCCCCCTGGTGCCGGCTTGGGAGGCCAGGTCTACCCCGCTGGCGCCGGCTTGGGAGGCCAGGTCTACGACTCCGGCGCCAGCAGGAAGGCCAGGTGTACCCCGCCGGCGAAAGCTACGGAGGCGAGGTCTATCTCGCCGGCGCCGGCTACGGAGGCCAGGTCTACTCTGCCAGTGCCGGCTAGGGAGTCCAGGTCTATTCCGCCCGCGCCGGCTAGGAAGACAAAGTATACGACGCCGGCGACAGCTAGGGAGACCAGGTCTACGCCGCCGGCGCAGGCTAGGGAGGCCAGGTCCACCCCGCCTGCGCCGGCTCGGGATGCCAGGTCTACGCCGTTGGAGTGGGCTTGGGAGGCCAGGTCTACCCCGCCGGCGCCTGCAGGGAAGCCAGGTCGACCCCGCCGGAGCCGGCAGGGAGGCCATGTCTACGCCGCCAACTCCGGCTAGGGATGCCAGGTCTACGCCGTTGGCGTGGGCTAGGGAAGCCAGGTCTATCTCGCCAGCGCCGGCTAGGGAGGCCAGGTCTACACCGCTAGCACCAGCTAGGGAGGACAGGTTTACGCGGCCGGCGCCGCCTAGAGAAGCCAGGTCTTCCCAGCTGGCACCGGCTTTGGAGACCAGCTCTACCCCGCCGGCGCCGGCTTGGTAGGCCAGGTCTACGCTGCCGCCGCCGGCTTGGGAAGCCAGGTATACGCAGCCGGCTCTGGCTTGGAAGGCCAGGTCTATCCCACCGGTGCCGGCAGGGAGGCCATGTCTACACCACAGGCGCCTGCTACGAAGGGCAGGTCTACCCCGCCGGCGCTGGCTTGGGAGGCCAGGTCTACGACTCCGGCGCCGGCTAGGGAGGCCAGGTCTACCCCCCTGGTGCTGTCAGAGAGGCCAGGTCTACCCCGACGGCGCCGGCTACGAACGCCAGGTCCACCGCGCCGACGACGGCTAGGCAGGCCAGGTCTACCCTTCCGGCGCCGGCGGGGAGGCCAGGTCTACCTCACCAGCGCCATCTAGGGAGGCCAGGTCTATGCCGCCGGTGCCGCCTTGGGAGGCCAGGTCTACCCCGCTGGCACCAGCTAGGGACGCCAGGTCTACCCCCCTGGTGCCGGCTTGGGAGGCCAGGTCTACCGTCGGAGCCTGCTAGGAAGACAATGTATACGCAGCCAGCGTCAGCTAGGGAGGCCAGGTCTACACCACCGGCGTCGGCTTGGGAGGCCAGGACTACCATGCCAGCGCCGGCTAGGGAGGCTATGTCTACGCCGGCGACGCTGGATAGGGAGGCCAGGTCTATACCGTGGGCGCTGGCTAGGAAGACAATGTATACGCAGGCGGCGCCAGCTAGGGAGGCCAGGTCTACGCCGTCGGCGCCGGCTTGGGAGGCCAGGTCTATCACGCTGGTGCCGGCTAGGAAGACAATGTATACGCAGCCGGAGCCAGCTAGGGAGGCCAGGTCTACCCTGCCGGCGCCGGCAGGGAGGCCAGGTCTACCCCGCCGGCGCCGGCTAGGGAGGCCAGGTATATGCCGCCGGCGCCGGCTAGGGAGGCCAGGTCTACGCCACCGGCGCCGGATACGGAGGCCAGGTCTACCCCGCCGGCACCGGCTACGGAGGCCAGGTCTACACCACCGGAGCCGGCTTGGGAGTCCAGGAGTACCATGCCAGCGCCGGCTAGGGAGGCCAGGTCTACACTGCCGGCGCCGGATTGGGAGGCCAGGTCTACCCCGCTGGCGCTGGCTAGGGACTCCAGGTCTATCCTTCTGGCGCCGGCTAGGAAGACAATGTATACGCAGCCGGCGACAGCTAGGGAGGCAAGGTCTACGCCGCCGGCGCCGTCTTGGGAGGCCAGGTCTACCCTGACGGCGCCGGATTGGGAGGTCAGGTCTACCCTGACGGCGCCGGCTAGCGAGGCAATGTCTACGCTGGCACGCCGGCTAAAGGAAGCCAGGTCTATGCCACTGGCGCTGGAACGGAAGCCAGGTCTACCCCGCCAGCGCCGGCTAGGGAGGCAATGTCTATGCGTCCGACGCCGGCTAGGGAGGCCAGGTCTACCATGCCGGCGCCGGCTAGGGAGGCCAGGTCTTTCCCGCCGGCGACGGCTAGGAAGACAATGTATACGCAGCCGGCGCCAGCTAGGGAGGTCAGGTCTACGCAACCGTCGCCGGCTTCGGAGTCCAGGTCTACGCCGCCGGCTCCAGCTAGGGAGGACAGGCTTACGATGCTGGCGCTGGATTGGGAGACCAGGTCTACCCTGCCGGCGCCAGCTAGAGAGGCCAGTTCTACCCCGCCGGCGCCGGCTAAGGAGGCCATAACTACCCCACCGGCGCCGGCTTGGGAGGCCAGGTCTACCACGCTGGCGCGGCTAGGGAGGCCAGGTCTACCCCGCCGGTGCCGGCTACAGAGGCCAGGTCTATCCCGCCGGCGCCGGCTAGGAAGACAATGTCTACGCTGCCAGCGCCGGCTTGTGAGGCCAGGTCGACCCCACCGGCGCCGGCAGGGAGTCCAGGTCTACCACGCCAGCGCCGGATATGGAGGGAGGTCTACCCCGCCAGCGCCGGCTAAGGAGGCCATGTATACCCCGCTGGCGCCGGCTTGGGAGGGCAGGTCTACCCCGCCGGCGCCGGCTTGGGAGGCCAGGTCTACAACGCTGGCGCCAGCAGGGAGGCCAGGTCTACCCCGATGGCGCCGGCTACGGAGTCCAGGTCTACCCCTCCAACGCCGGTAGGGAAGCCAGTCTACCCCGCGGGCGCCGGCTAGGGAGGCCAAGTCTACCCCACTGGTGCCGGCAAGGGAGGCCAGGTCTACCCACCTGCGCTGGCAGGGAGGCCAGGTCTATCCCGCTGGCGCCGGCTAAGAAGACAATGTATACACAGCCGGCGCCAGCTAGGGAGGCCAGGTCTACGTTGCCGGTGCCGGCAGGGAGGCCAGGACTTCCCCTCCGGCGCCGGCTAGGGAGGCCAGGTCTACGCCGCCGGCGCTGGCTTGGGAGGCCATGCCTACCCCGCCGGCGCCGGCTAGGGAGGCCATGTCTACGCTGCTGGCGCTGGCTTGGGAGGCGAGGATTACCTCGCCTGCGCCGGCTTGGTAGGCCAGGTCTACCCTGCCAACGCCGGAAGGGAGGCCACGTCTACCCTGCCGGTGCCGGGTAAGGAGGACAGGTCTACCGTCCGGCGCTGGGTAGGAAATCCAGGTCTAACCCGCCGGCGCCAGCAGGGTGGCCAGGTCTTCCCTGCCGATGCCGGCTAGGGAGGCCAGGTCTACGCCGCCGGCGCTGGCTTGGGAGGCCAGGTACACCCCAAAGGCGCCTGATAGGGAATCCAGGTCTACCTCGCCGGCGCCGGCTAGGGAGGCCAGGTCTCCCCCGCTGGCGCCGGCAGGGATGCCAGGTCTACCCCGACAGCGCCGGCTACGAAGGCCAGGTCTACCGCGCCGGCGCCAGCTAGGGAGGCCAGGTCTACCCCGCTGTGGCCTACAGGGAGGCCAAGTCTAACTCGCCGGTGCCGCTAGGGAAGGCACGTCTACGCCGCCGGCGTCGGCTTGGGAGGCCAGGTCTACCCCGCAGGTGCCGGCAGGGAGGCCAGGTCTCCCCCGCTGGCGCCGGCAGGGATTCCAGGTCTACCCCGACCGCGCCGGCTACGAAGGCCAGGTCTACCACGCCGGCGCCAGCTAGGGAGGCCAGGTCTACCCCGCTGTGGCCTACAGGGAGGCCAAGTCTAACTCGCCGGTGCCGCTAGGGAAGCCAGGTCTACCCCGCCGGCGTTGGCTAGGGAGGCCACGGCTATCCCGCAGGCACCGGCAAGGGAGGCAATGTCTACGCCTCCGACACCGGCTAGGGAGGCCAGGTCTACCCCGCCGGCGCCGGCAGGGAGACCAGGTCTACCCCGCTGGCACCAGCTAGGGACGCCAGGTCTACCCCCCTGGTGCCGGCTTGGGAGGCCAGGTCTACCCCGCTGGCGCCGGCTTGGGAGGCCAGGTCTACGACTCCGGCGCCAGCAGGAAGGCCAGGTGTACCCCGCCGGCGAAAGCTACGGAGGCGAGGTCTATCTCGCCGGCGCCGGCTACGGAGGCCAGGTCTACTCTGCCAGTGCCGGCTAGGGAGTCCAGGTCTATTCCGCCCGCGCCGGCTAGGAAGACAAAGTATACGACGCCGGCGACAGCTAGGGAGACCAGGTCTACGCCGCCGGCGCAGGCTAGGGAGGCCAGGTCCACCCCGCCTGCGCCGGCTCGGGATGCCAGGTCTACGCCGTTGGAGTGGGCTTGGGAGGCCAGGTCTACCCCGCCGGCGCCTGCAGGGAAGCCAGGTCGACCCCGCCGGAGCCGGCAGGGAGGCCATGTCTACGCCGCCAACTCCGGCTAGGGATGCCAGGTCTACGCCGTTGGCGTGGGCTAGGGAAGCCAGGTCTATCTCGCCAGCGCCGGCTAGGGAGGCCAGGTCTACACCGCTAGCACCAGCTAGGGAGGACAGGTTTACGCGGCCGGCGCCGCCTAGAGAAGCCAGGTCTTCCCCGCTGGCACCGGCTTTGGAGACCAGCTCTACCCCGCCGGCGCCGGCTTGGTAGGCCAGGTCTACGCTGCCGCCGCCGGCTTGGGAAGCCAGGTATACGCAGCCGGCTCTGGCTTGGAAGGCCAGGTCTATCCCACCGGCGCCGGCAGGGAGGCCAGGTCTACACCACAGGCGCCTGCTACGAAGGGCAGGTCTACCCCGCCGGCGCTGGCTTGGGAGGCCAGGTCTGCGACTCCGGCGCCGGCTTGGGAGGCCAGGTCTATCCCGCCGGCGCCGGCTAGGAAGACAATGTATACACAGCCGTCGCCAGCTAGGGAGTCCAGGTCTACACCACTGGTGCTGGCTAGGAAGACAATGTATACGCAGCCGGCGTCAGCTAGGGAGACCAGGTCTACACCACCGGCGTCGGCTTGGGAGGCCAGGTCTACCATGCAGGCGCCGACTACGGAGGCCAGGTCTACGCCGTTGGCGTGGGCTTGGGAGGCCAGGTCTACCCCGCCGGCGCCGGCTTGGGAGGCCACCTCTACCATACCGGCGCCGGCTAGGGAGGCCAGGTCTATCCCGCTGGCGCCGGCTAGGAAGACAATGTATACGCATCCGGCGCCAGCGAGGGAGGTCAGGTCTACACCACCGGCGCCAGCTAGGAAGACATTGTATTCGCATACGGCGTCAGCTAGGGAGGCCAGGTCTACACCACTGGTGCCGGCTTGGGAGGCCAGGTCTCCCATGCCGGCGCCAGCTAGGGAAGCCAGGTCTACCACACCAGCGCCGGCTACGGAGTTCAGGTCTACTATACCGGCGCCAGCTCGGGAGGCCAGGTCTTCCCTGCTGGCGCCGGCTAGGGAGGCCAGGTCTACCCCTCCGGCGCCGGCTTGGAAGGCCAGGTCTACCATACCGGCGCCGGCTTGGGAGGCCAGGTCTACCCCGCCGGCGCCGGCAGGGAATCCAGGTCTACCCCGCTGGCGCCGGCTACGGAGGCGAGGTCTACACCGCCGTCGACAGATAAGGAGGCCAGGTCTATCCCGCCGGCGCCGGCTAAGGAAGCCATGTCTACCCCGCCGGCATCGGCTTGGGAGGCCAGGTCTACCACGCTGGTTCAGCTAGGGAGGCCAGGTCTACCCCGCTGGCGCCGGCAGGGAGGCCAGGTCTACCCCGACGGCGCCGGCTACGGAGTCCAGGTCTACCCCTCCAGCGCCGGTAGGGAAGCCAGTCTACCCCGCCGGCGCCGGCTAGGGAGGCCAAGTCTACCCCGCTGGTGCCGGCAAGGGAGGCCAGGTCTACCCACCTGCGCTGGCAGGGAGGCCAGGTCTATCCCGCTGGCGCCGGCTAAGAAGACAATGTATACGCAGCCGGCGCCAGCTAGGGAGGCCAGGTCTACGTTGCCGGTGCCGGCAGGGAGGCCAGGACTTCCCCTCCGGCGCCGGCTAGGGAGGCCAGGTCTACGCCGCCGGCGCTGGCTTGGGAGGCCATGTCTACCCCGCCGGCGCCAGCAGGGAGGCCATGTCTACGCCTCCGGCACCGGCTACGGAGTCCAGGTCTACCCCGACGGCGCCGGCTAGGGAGTCCAGGACTACCAACCGGCACCGACAGGGAGGCCAGGTCTTCCCTGCCGGTGGTGCATAGGGTGGCTAGGTCTAGCATGCCGGCGCCAGTTAGGGATGCCAGGTCTACGCTGCCGGCGCCGGCTTGAGAGGCCAGATCTACCCTGGCGGCGCCGGCGTGGGAGGCCGGGTGTACGCCGTCGGCGCTGGCTTGGGAGGCCAGGTCTACTCCGCCGGCGATGGCAGGGAGGCCAGGTCTACCACGCCGACGCCAGCAGGGAGGCCAGGTCTACGCCGCCGGCGCCGGCTTGGCAGGCCAGGTCTATCCCGCTGGCGCCGGCTAGGAAGACAATGTATACGCATCCGGCGCCAGCTAGGGAGGTCAGGTCTACACCACCGGCGCCAGCTAGGAAGACATTGTATTCGCATACGGCGTCAGCTAGGGAGGCCAGGTCTACACCACTGGTGCCGGCTTGGGAGGCCAGGTCTCCCATGCCGGCGCCAGCTAGGGAAGCCAGGTCTACCACACCAGCGCCGGCTACGGAGTTCAGGTCTACTATACCGGCGCCAGCTCGGGAGGCCAGGTCTTCCCTGCTGGCGCCGGCTAGGGAGGCCAGGTCTACCCCTCCGGCGCCGGCTTGGAAGGCCAGGTCTACCATACCGGCGCCGGCTTGGGAGGCCAGGTCTACCCCGCCGGCGCCGGCAGGGAATCCAGGTCTACCCCGCTGGCGCCGGCTACGGAGGCGAGGTCTACACCGCCGTCGACAGATAAGGAGGCCAGGTCTATCCCGCCGGCGCCGGCTAAGGAAGCCATGTCTACCCCGCCGGCGTCGGCTTGGGAGGCCAGGTCTACCACGCTGGTTCAGCTAGGGAGGCCAGGTCTACCCCGCTGGCGCCGGCAGGGAGGCCAGGTCTACCCCGACGGCGCCGGCTACGGAGTCCAGGTCTACCCCTCCAGCGCCGGTAGGGAAGCCAGTCTACCCCGCCGGCGCCGGCTAGGGAGGCCAAGTCTACCCCGCTGGTGCCGGCAAGGGAGGCCAGGTCTACCCACCTGCGCTGGCAGGGAGGCCAGGTCTATCCCGCTGGCGCCGGCTAAGAAGACAATGTATACGCAGCCGGCGCCAGCTAGGGAGGCCAGGTCTACGTTGCCGGTGCCGGCAGGGAGGCCAGGACTTCCCCTCCGGCGCCGGCTAGGGAGGCCAGGTCTACGCCGCCGGCGCTGGCTTGGGAGGCCATGTCTACCCCGCCGGCGCCAGCAGGGAGGCCATGTCTACGCCTCCGGCACCGGCTACGGAGTCCAGGTCTACCCCGCCGGCGCCGGCTAGGGAGTCCAGGACTACCAACCGGCACCGACAGGGAGGCCAGGTCTTCCCTGCCGGTGGTGCATAGGGTGGCTAGGTCTAGCATGCCGGCGCCAGTTAGGGATGCCAGGTCTACGCTGCCGGCGCCGGCTTGAGAGGCCAGATCTACCCTGGCGGCGCCGGCGTGGGAGGCCGGGTGTACGCCGTCGGCGCTGGCTTGGGAGGCCAGGTCTACTCCGCCGGCGATGGCAGGGAGGCCAGGTCTACCACGCCGACGCCAGCAGGGAGGCCAGGTCTACGCCGCCGGCGCCGGCTTGGCAGGCCAGGTCTACCACGTCGCTGCCGGATTGCGAGGCCAGGTCTACCCCTCCGGCGCCGGCTAGGGAGTCCAGGTCTATCCCGCTGGCGGCGGCTAAGAAGACAATGTATACGCAGCCAGCGCCAACTATGGAGGCCAGGTCTACGCCGCCGGCCTCGGCTTGGGAGGCCAGGTCTACCCCGCTGGCGGCGGCTTGGGAGGCCAGGTCTACCCCGCCTATGCCGGCAGGGAGGCCAGGTCTTCCCCGCCGGCGCCAGCTAGGGAGGCCAAGTCTACCCGGCCTCCGCCGCATAGAGAGGCCAGGTCTACCCCGCCGGCGCCGGCAGGGAGGCCAGGTCTACGCCGACAGCACCGGCTTGGGAGGCCAGGTCCACCACGCTGGCGCGGCTCGGGAGGCCAGGTCTACCTCGCCCTACACGGATAGGGAGGCCAGGTCTATCCCGCCAGTGCAGGCTAGGAAGACAATGAATATACCTCCTGCGGCAGCTAGAGGGGCCAGGTCTACTCCGCTGGTGCCGGCTAGCGAAGCCAGGTCTACCCGGCCTGCGCCGCCTAGAGAGGCCAGGTATACGCCGCCGGTGCCGGATAGGGAAGCCAGTTCTATCTCGCAGGCACAGGCTAGGAAGACAATGTCTACGCCACCGGTGACAGCTTGGGAGGCCAGGTCTACCCCGCCAGCGCCGGCTAGGGAGGCCAGGTATACGCCGCTGGCGCCGGCTAGGGATGCCAGGTCTACGCCACCTGCGCCGGATACAGAGGCCACGTCTACCCCGCCGGCGCCGGCTACGGAGGCCAGGTCTATCCCGCCGGTGCCGGCTAGGAAGACAATGTATACGCAGCCGGCGCCAGCTAGGGAGGCCAGGTCTACAGCACCGGAGCCGGCTTGGGAGGCCAGGACTACCATGCCAGCGCCGGCTAGGGAGGCCAGGTCTACTCTGCCGGCGCCGGCTTGGGAGGCCAGGTCTACGCCGCCGACGCTGGCTTGGGAGGTCAGGTCTACGCCGCCGCCGCCGGCAGGGAGGCCAGGTCTACCCCGCCGGCGTCGGCTACGGAGGCCAGGTCTACCCCGCCGGCGCCGGCTTGGGATGCCACGTCTACCATACCGGCGCCGGCTAGGGAGGCCAGGTCTACCCCGCTGGCGCCGACTAGGGAGGCAATGTCTACGCCGCCGACGCCGCCTAGGGAGGCCAGGTCTACGCCACCGTCGCCGGCAGGGAGGCCAGGTCTACCCCTCCGGCGTCGGCTACGGAGGCCAGGTCTACCCCGCCGGCGTCGGCTACGGAGGCAAGGTCTACCATACCGGTGCCGGCAAGGGAGGCCAGGTCTACCCCGCCGGCGCCGGCTACGGAGGCCAGGTCTACACCGCCGTCGCCGGATAAGGAGGCCAGGTCTATCCCGCCGGCGCCGGCTAAGGATGCCATGTCTACCCCGCCGGAGCCGGCATGGAAGGCCAGGTCTACCACGCTGGTGCGGCTAGGGAGGCCAGGTCTACCCCGCCGGCACTGGCTAGGCAGGCCAGGTCTATCCCTCCGGCGCCGGCTAGTTAGACAATGTATACGCAGCCAGCGCCAGCTAGGGAAGCCAGGTCTACAACACCGGAACCGGCTTGGGAGTCCAGGTCTACCATGCCGGCGGTGCCTAGGGAGGCCAGGTCTACCCCGCGGGCGCCGGCAGGGAGTCCAGGTCTACCCCGCTCGCGCCGGCTACGGAGGCGAGGTCTACACCGCCGTCGCCGGATAAGGAGGCCAGGTCTATCCCGCCGGCGCCGGCTAGGAAGACAATGTATACGCATCCGGCACCAGCTAGGGAGGTCAGGTCTACACCATCGGCGCCAGCTAGGAAGGCAATGTATACGCATCCGGCGTCAGCTAGGGAGGCCAGGTCTACCCCTCCGGCGCCGGTTAGGGAGGGCAGGTCTACCATGCCGGCGCCGGCTAGGGAGGCCAGGTCTACGCCGCTGGCGCCGGCTTGGGAGGCCAGGTCTACCCCTCCGGCGCCGGCAGGAAGACCAGTTCTACCAAACCAGCACCGGCTAGGGAGGCCAGGTCTACCCCGCGGCGTCGGCTACAGAGGCCAGGTCTACCCCACCGGCGCCGGCTTGGGAGTCCAGGTCTACTATACCGGCGCCGGCTAGGGAGGCAATGTGTACGCCGTAGACGCCGGCTAGGGAGGCCAGGTCTACTCCGCGGGCGCATGCAGGGAGGCCAGGTCTATCGCGCCGGCGCCAGCTAGGAAGACAATGTCTACGCTGCTGGCGCAGGCTTGAGAGGCCATGTCTACCCCGCCGGCGCCGGATTTGGAGGCCAGGTCTACTATACCGGCGCCAACTAAGGAGGCAATATCTACGCCACCGACGCCAGCTAGGGAGGCCAGGTCTACCCTGCCAGCGCCGCCTAGAGAGGCCAGGTCTAACCCGCTGGCGCCTGTAGGTGGTTAGGGTCTGGCGGCCAGAAGATGTCGCGCTGTGCGGAAAGATAGAGCCCCTCTCCTAAGAGCCAATAACCTTTAGTTTATGATGTAAGCAGGCGGAAGTGACGTTGTAAACCCTAGCTATATAAAGCTGTGTTACTCATCAATAAACGCCATTTGCCATCCACCATATTGGTGTCTGTGAGCCGATGGCCCGAGCGGCCTGGGGTTGGTCGCCGTGCCGTTCCTGAAGCAGGTCACCGCGCCTATGAAGGCAACAAGTGGTGCCGAAACCCGGGAATCATCGCCTGGACGGGTGAACGGCGGCCGGAGCGGCAGGACCAGCCCGGCGGGGAGGACGCTCCCGGACCAACAAGGAGGATGGAAGCCCTTGTGAAGGTCGTATCACAATTACATAAGCAATGCGGTATTGATTGTAAACCCAAAGATTTTACTCTCGCCGTTGCGAGGCTCTTACAAATAGGGGTCATTGACCAGCCGGTGGATATTCTCCACCCTGAAGTGTGGGATAAGTGTACTAAAGCGTTAGCCGAGGAGACGATGTCCTCGGGTTGTGGGAAAAACCTTAAGTCTTGGGGGAAAGTCGTACAAGCTCTGCAAAAGGCCATACAAGAGCAGGAGACCTGGGTGGCAGCAAGGGACTGTTTGTTGGTCACCCCGAAAGTAGGAGTCGGGGCAGCCACACAGACTCCGCTCCCCCCAGACGGTGGCAATTCTGCTGAGCCTAAAAACTTGCGAGAGGGCGATACGCCCCCCAAATCCCCGAACCCCGACCCGCTTACAGACGGACAGAATCAAGCAAAATCCTTCTGGGGTGGGTTAGCCGAGGAGGCCAGAGGTGCCGCGGGGAAATCAGAGTCTGAGGACGTCTGGGCTAGACCACCGCCCTATGCGCCCCAAAATGGCGCCGAGCAGCAAGGGGGAGGGCGGGGCGAGGACGCCGCCGGCGGGAACAGGAGGGAAGCGCTAGAACTAACAAGCGCCTGCAAACGGGAAGGGGAGGAGAACGAGAAGGAGAAAAGTGGTGGGGACAACCGGGAAGGGAAGGGGAGCGTGAGTGATGGGTGGAGGGCCAATCAGAACGGCCATCTGAAGAAATGCCCTTATAGGGCAAACACCCCCCCTAGTAGAAGGCGGGGCGAGCCAAGAGGGGGGGAACAGCCCGCCCGCAAGGGAAGTGGGCGGGGCCGGAGCCCAACAAAAAAGTATCGGAGCCCGGAAGTAACCAGTCAGTCGAGTTCTGATTCCGGATCAGACACTAGCTGGGACGAGTGGCTCGCAACCGATCCAAATTCAGAGGGGGAGGAAGCGGAGGTAAACAAGGTTAAAAACCAAAATATCCCCATCCGCCATAAAGAGGGGCCGCGAGGGGGAAAAATTCCTCTCACGGATTGGAAAAAAATAAAGATTGCGTGTGCCGATTGGGCCCCATCGGCCACGCTAGCGTTCCCGGTCCGGGTGACGGACGGGGGACAAAGGGTCTATTCGCCAATAAACCCTAAGGATATACAAGCGATTGTTAAAGCAATTGCGGACAAAGGGCTTAATTCTGCCATGGTCTCCACCCTCATAGATGGGGTTTTCGGAGGAGATGACATGCTCCCATTCGATATAAAACAGACTTGTAGATTGATTTTTGATGGGGCAGGGATGATTGTTTTTAAACAAGAATGGGAGGACAACTGTACGAAACAACTAGCCCAAGTAACTGGGGCAGATCACCCACTACATGGCTCCAGCCTGCAGCGACTAATGGGTACAGACCCAACAATGATTACCCCCCAGGCACAAGCCCAAGGCCTGCGGGCCCATGAAGTTACGGCAACTACTCGTGCAGCTAGAGAAGCTATTCGCACAGCCTCTAGAGTTATCGCCAAGCCATCGCCATGGTCTACAATAAAACAAAATGAAAGTGAAAGCTTTACACAATTTGTGGATCGCCTCCAAGCAGCGGTCGACTCCTCGACCCTACCCGCGGAAGCAAAAGGTCCGGTCGTTGCAGACTGCTTACGTCAGCAGTGTAATTCAAAAACCAAAGAAATCCTACGATCGCTACCGGTGGGGTCAAGTATCGCGGACATGATTAAGCATGTCATGAAAGAAGAGCATCTGGCCCCGATTCAGGCGGCTGTTCGCACCGCTATAGCTAATGTGATGGCATGTTTTAGATGTGGCCAGGCGGGCCACGTGGTGGCAAACTGCCCCCGACTGGGGGACCCGCCAACAGCGCCCCCCCCGCGCCAAAATCAATCCAGAGGACCGTGTTGGGCCTGTGGAAAGAAAGGACATTTCGCTAAGGATTGCAGATCTAAAACCCAGGGAAACGGGGGGGGGAGAGGGCACTCGGGCCGCGCACGACCCTCTCCCACTTGGGACATGAGGCGGCCCAACTATGCCAACCCCGGGTGGGGCGAGGCGCTCCCGAACCCGCTGCCCCCTCGAGAAGCGACCAACTTCATGGTCCAACCAATGGTCCAGCCCAATCAGCCCCTATCACAGGGACAACAAGGACTACCCCTTGGGGGCGAGACCCCAGGGTGGCCCTGGCAGTAAAGTGTGACAACCTGCCAGTGGTATGGGGGATCTGTTCCCTCTATAATATCTCAAATGACACCACCATTAGTGTTCCCTTCTTGATTGACACCGGAGCAGATGTTACAGTTATTCCTGAGACGAATTGGCCCCCACGCTGGAAATTGGAAGACGCCCCCATGGTGGGTGGAGTCGGGGGATTAACCCGAGCTCGGAAGAGTGCTCAATTGGTAGCAATCACGCTCCACACTGAAAAGGGACCAGAGAAAACCATCACCCTTTTCCCATATGTCATGTCAGGAGTCCCACCCCTGTTGGGGAGGGACGCTCTAGCCCTGCTAAAAGCCAGAGTGACAAATTTACCCTAAGGGCCACTGCCGCACACCCACTTCCACCAATTAAGCTGACGTGGAAATCTTCCGACCCAGTGTGGGTCGAGCAGTGGCCCCTATCGAAGCCTCGAATGGACGCTCTTTTTGAGCTAATTGACCGCGAACTACAGCGAGGTCACATAGAGCCTTCCACTAGCCCGTGGAACACCCCAGTTTTCGTAATACCCAAACGAACTGGCGAAGGGTTTCGTCTCCTCCATGACCTGCGTGAAGTAAACAAGACAATCCAACCAATGGGTCCTGTCCAAACGCTGTTGCCTATGAACTCTATGATACCGGAAGGACAACCTTGTGCTGTCCTTGATATTAAGGACTGTTTCTTCTCGATACCCCTGCATGAGGAGGACAAGGAGCGGTTTGCTTTTTCCGTCGTGTTCCCAAACAGCCAACGCCCCAACCTACGCTTCCAGTGGAAAGTGCTGCCCCAAGGAATGATCAACTCACCCACTATCTGCCAGATTAGGGTGGATCGGGCATTGGCACCAGTCCGGCGCAGTAACCCGACTGCGACTATCATTCAATACATGGATGATATTTTAATCGCTGCACCATCAGGAAGTCAGGTAGACCAGCTAGTGTCCACGGTTTCAGAAACTCTAAAAACAAACGGGTTCGAAATTGCAAGCGCGAAAATTAAAAGAGGACCATGCGTAAGTTTTTTGGGAGTGGAGATCACAAGTTCTTATGTAACCCCCCCCCAAATAAAAATCCGTCGGAACATTAAGACACTCCATGATATGCAACAGTTAGTGGGGTCCTTGCAATGGCTCCGCAACATTGTTTTGATCCCTCCCGAAATCATGGCCCCCCTGTACGATCTTTTGAAAGGAAAGAACCCATGGGAACAAAAAACTCTGACGATAGAAGCAACGAACTCTCTCGACTTTATCGAGCAACAGGTGTCATCAAGCACGCTCGCCAGGTGGAACCCGAATATACTACTTGATCTGTATGTACACTTCACGGCGGGGGGGGGGGGAGTAGGAGCATTAGCCCAGGGCCCCCCTGAGAAAGCCCAGCCAGTACAATGGATAGTCCTAGGAAAAACGTCACGTGCATTTTCTCCAGGAGTCGAGTGCCTTGGTAACCTCATCATGAAAGGCAGAAAACTCGCCCTAAGGCACTTAGGCATCGAACCCGCCAGGATATACCTACCCTTCCGCAAACAGCTTCCAACGCAATCAGTGGCGATGTCAGAGTATCTGGCCATAGCTCTCGTCGGATTTGGTGGAGAAGTCCGGTATGCCACAAAGCCCCCCTGGGCTCAAATGCTGACAATTGTCAACATCGACCTTCCACGGAAGATCATGGACCGGCCCCAACCGGGACCAACGGTCTTCACAGACGCATCCTCAGCGACCTCAACCGCGGCAGTAGTATGGCAATCGGGAGGAGAATGGCACTGCATTAAAATGACCGATTGTGCTCTTTCAGTCCAGCAGCTAGAAGCGACGGCCGTAGTACTAGCGTGCGGACTGTTCCCAGCAGAACATCTTAACATAGTAACTGATTCGATGTTTGTGGCCAAACTTTGCTTGGCCACGTCGGGGCCCGGCGTGTCAACATCCACAACAGCCCTAATGCTGGAAGAAGCACTTTTTTCTCGAAAGGGCACTATATCGGTCATCCATGTCAACAGCCACAGCCCAATTAAAGGGTTTTTCCAAACGGGTAACGACAAAGCAGACGCCGCTGCAAAAGGATTGTGGACACTAAGAGATGCCCGTCAGCTACATGAGTCTCTCCACATCGGAGCAAAAGCGTTAGTAAAGAGATGCGGGATCTCAGTCACTGACGCAAAACACATAGTAGCTACATGTCCCCACTGTCAGAAAGCACCACTGTGGTCCAGCGGGGTGAACCCCAGAGGTCTTAAAGCCTCCGAGGTGTGGCAGACGGATTTTACACTCTGCCAGTTGCTAAAACCTCGAGCGTGGCTAGCGGTAACTGTAGACACATATAGCGGGGTGATTGTAGCCACTCAACACCTTAAGACTGACTCCAAAACAACCATCCAACGTTGGCTGACAGCCATGGCGTGGCTTGGCGTCCCTAATCAGATCAAAATGGACAACGGTCCAAATTTTGTTTCTAAATCAGTTCAGGCATTTGCTCTGAAATGGGGTATTACCCTAACACACGGCATCCCGTATAATAGCACGGGACAAGCCATAGTAGAACGAGCGAATCAAACTCTGAAATCTAAATTGGAGGTATTGGCAAAACCAGAAGGTTTTGTCAACGCCATTCCCCCGGGAGACCAAGCACGCCTACTAGCAACTGCTCTACTAGCACTGAGTCAATTCCCCAGGGGGGAGGAGGTGAATAGCCCCACCCAAAAACATTGGGCCACTCGAGCACTAGAAGAAGGCCCGTTGGTCATAATTAGAAATGAGCTGGGAGAATGGGAACAAGGGTGGAAACTGGTTCTGACAGGGCGAGGGTATGCCGCTGTCAAAAAAGATGGTAGAGTTAAGTGGTGCCTGCTTAAGTCTATCAAACCAGACCTTCAGAATAAAACTAATGAAAACTGTGAGTTTTTGTTCACAGGACCGGATCATCGGACACCCCCGTAACCCGTACATCCCAGTAACAAGAGAAAACGACAAGTCGGCAAGCGTCCTGTCCAAGCCAGGAAATTCCGCACTGGCAGAATCCAGACAACGGCAAGATAGCCTCCACAGAAGGGGGCTGCGAGGCCTTTGTGTGATTTTGATTTTAGAGCTTATCACCATAGAACAGGTAAAGTCAAGTCACCTTCACCACCAGCCCGTTTAAATGGTCCCTCCTTCGATGTGAGGATCACCAAGTTATCGCAACTCAAATAACATCAGGCGCACCAAGTTTTACTGCCTCTCTGTGTAAGCTTGTCCCGAGAGACCGGTGTTGGGAATACTTAGGTTTCTATATGTGCCCCAGCTCGAATCCTGGGAAGGGATATTGTAACCTCCCTAACCAATATTATTGTGGTTATTGGGGATGTGAGACCATAGCCCCTACTTGGATACCGGGTGATGGTACAGACAGATACCTAAAGGTCCAGTGGGGTCCATATGGGTGCATTCCACCGCAAGCATGGAAAGGACGTGGAAATTGTCGATACCTCTTCTTAAATGTTACCAAGCCCCAAGAAGACAGTTGGCTATTTGGAAGAATGTGGGGAATAAGATACACAGAACCAGGGACAGACAAGGGTGGCTTAATCCTCATAAAAAAGGAAGTTGTCCCGAATGATCCACTGCCAGTAGGCCCCAACCAAGTATTGGTTAATGAAGTATTCCCGACTATTCCCAAGCATCACTATGTGTCTACCGATACCACCAACCAGGTAACAGTAACAGAAAGTTACGCTACCACACCTATAGCGACACACACCACCAAAATCCCTTATAGAAATCCTCTCTGGAAAATGATGCAAGCTAGTTACCAAGTATTGAACAAAACAAATCCGAATCTTACAGAGCATTGTTGGTTATGCTACGGGATAAAACCACCCTTTTATGAGGCCGTAGGAGTAAGTGACATACCTATACGGGTAAATGGTCCAAATCCAGCCCAGTGTATATGGGACACAGATAAACAAGGCATTACATTGTCACAAGTGGTAGGAAGTGGCGCGTGTGTAGGCAGAGTCCCAAAGCACAGAGAACAACTGTGTGTTAATAAGACACAACATAAAACCCCTGCAAAGTGGTTAATACCGGCCAAAAATGCCAAGTGGGTTTGTTCTACTATTGGAGTTACACCTTGTTTGTCGCTAGAAAAATTTAATGAGTCCTCAGAATATTGTGTCCAAGTGTCTATAGTCCCTAAAATATTTTACCATTCTGAAGAATTTGTCTATGACTCACAGATTACCCCAGAACATCATCTGTCAAAACGAGAACCCTTTACAGCGCTAACGGTAGCTACTCTAATGATGATAGGAGGCGCGGGAATAGGTACAGGAGTAGCATCCTTGGTGCAACAGAGTAAAGAATTCAGCGCCTTGAGGGCGGCGGTAGATGAGGACCTGGCTAGAATTGAACAATCGATAAGCGCATTAGAACAATCAATTAGATCATTATCTGAGGTAGTACTACAAAATCGAAGAGGATTAGACCTGATGTTCTTACAGCAAGCTGGGGTGTGCGCTGCATTAAGAGAAGAGTGTTGTGTATATGCGGACCACACCGGAATAGTGAGAGACACTATGGCCAAACTGCGAGAAGGATTAGAAAAACGGAAACGGGAACGAGAGGCACAACAAAGTTGGTTTGCATCATGGTTTAACCATTCACCGTGGTTAACTACCCTGATATCTACCTTGATAGGGCCGATCGTAATGATCATGATAGCACTGATCTTTGGACCCTGCATACTGAATAAGCTCGTGTCGTTTGTCAAGAGCCGACTAGAGAAGGTTAACATTATGCTGGTAGAACACCAGCAACTGCTTTAAGAATGTACCCACTCAGTGTTACCCCCAGTTATCCCCAAGTTACACCCCATTGTTACCAGTCACCCTCTAACTTCCACCCGTTCACTGTGCCTTATGTTTTTTTATTCAAGTTTATGACATATACTTTTTAAGATTGTTATAAAGTATAGAATAAGAATAAAACCAGAATTTTTTAGGATTGTTATATTTTAGCTAATTTAGTTATGCATAGGGAGGGGGGAAAATGTAGGTGGTTAGGGTCTGGCGGCCGGAAGATGTCGCGCTGTACGGAAAGATAGAGCCCCTCTCCTAAGAGCCAATAAGCTTTAGTTTATGATGTAAGCAGGCGGAAGTGACGTTGTAAACCCTAGCTATATAAAGCTGTGTTACTCATCAATAAACGCCATTTGCCATCCACCATATTGGTGTCTGTGAGCCGATGGCCCGAACGGCCCGGGGTTGGTCGCCGTGCCGTTCCTGAAGCAGGTCACCACGCCTATGAAGGCAACAGGCGCCGGCTAAGGAGGCCAGGTCTACCCCGCCGGCGCCGGCTACGGAGGCCAGGTCTACCCCGCCAGCGCCGGCAGGGAGGCCAGGTCTACCCCGCCGGCACCGGCTACGGAGGCCAGGTCTACCCCGCCGGCGCCGGCTAGGGAGGCCAGGTCTACCACGCTGGCGCGGCTAGGGAGTCCAGGTCTATCCCGCCGGCGCAGGCTAGGAAGACAATGTCTACGCCAGTGGCGCTATCTAGAGAGGCCAGGTCTACGCCGCCGACACAGGCTTGGGAGGCCAGGTCTACCCCGCCGGCGCCGGCTGGGAGGACTGGTCTAACTCACCGCCGCCGGCTGGGGAGGCCAGCTCTACCCCGCCAACGCCGGCAGGGAGGCCATGTCTACCCTGCCGGCGCCGGGTAGGGAGGCCAGTTCTTCCGCGCCGGTGCTGGCTAAGCAGGACAGGTCTACCTCGCCGGCGCTGGATAGGGAGGCCAGGTCTACCCCGCCAGCGCCAGCTAGGGAGGCCAGGTCTATGCCACCGGCGCTGGCTTGGAAGTCCAGTTCTACACTGCCGGCGCCGGCAGGGAGGCCAGGTCTACGACTCCGTCGCCGGCAGGGAGGCCAGGTCTACCCCGCCGATGCCGGATACGGAGGTCAGGTCTACTCCGCCAGCGCCGGCTAGGGAGGTCAGGTCTACCCCGCCGGTGCAGGCAAGGAGGCCAGGTCTTCCGCGCCGGCGCCGGATATGGAGGCCAGGTCTACCCCGCCGGCGCAGGCTAGGGAAGCCAGGTATACCGCGCCGGCGACGGCTAGGGAGGCCAGGTCTACACCGCCGGCGCCGCCTTGGGAGGCCAGGTCTACGCAGCGGTGCCGGCAGTGAGGCCAGGTCTTCCTCGCCGGCACCGGCTAGGGAGGCCAGGTCTACCCCACTGGCGCCGGCTAGGGAGGCCAGGTCTATCCCGCCGGCGCCGGCTAGGAAGACAATGTCTACGCTGCCGGCGCCAGCTAGGGAGTCCAGGTCTACGCCGCCGGCGCTGCCTTGGGAGGCCAGTTCTAACCCGCTGGCGCCGGCTAGGGAGGCCAGGTCTACCCCGCCGGCGCCGGCTGCGGAGGCCAGGTCTACCCCGCCGGCGCCGGCTAGGGAGGCCAGGTCTACGTCGCCGGTGCCGGCTTGGGAAACCAGGACTACCCCGCCGGCGCTGGCTTGGGAGGTCATGTCTACCGCGCCGGCACCGGCTTGGGAGGCCAGGTCTACCATGCCGGCGCCGGCTTGGGAGGCCAGGTATAACCTGCCAGCACCGCCTACGAAGGCCGCGTCTACCCCGCCGGCGCGGGCTAGGGAGGCCAGGTCTACCCTGCCGGCGCCGGCTACGGAGGCCAGGTCTATCCATCTGGCGCAGGCTAGGAAGACAATGTATACGCATCCGGCGCCAGCTAGGGAGGCCAGGTCTACACCACCGGCGCCGGCTTGGTAGGCCAGGTCTACCATGCCGGCGCCGGTTGGGAGGCCAGGACTACCATGCTGGCACCGGCTACGAAGGCCGCGTCTACCCCGCTGGCGCCGGCTAGGGAGGCCAAGTATACCCAGCTAGCGCTGCCTAGAGAGGCCAGGTCTACCCCACTGGCCCGGCTAGGGAGGCCAGGTCTACCCCGCAGGCTCCGGCAAGGGAGGCAATGTCTACACCGCCGATGCCGGCTAGGGAGACCATGTCTACGCCGCCGGCGCGGCCTTGAGAGGCCAGGTCTCCCCCGCCGGCGCCGGCTACGGAGGCCAGGTATAACCCGCCGACGCCAGCTAGGGAGCTCAAGTCTACCCGGCCTGCGCCGCCTAGAGAGGCCAGGTCTACATGGCCTGCGCCGCCTAGAGAGGCCAGGTCTACGCCGCCGGCGCCGGCTAGGGAGGCCAGGTCTACCCCGCCGGCGCCGGATATGCAGGCAAGGTCTACCCAGCCGGTGCCGGCTTAGGAGGCCATGTCTACTATACCGGCACCAGCTAGAGAGGCCAGCATTACCCCGCCTGCGCCGGCTTGGTAGGCCAGGTCTACCCCGCCAACGCCGGCTACGGAGGCCAGGTCTACCCCGCCAGCGCCGGCAGGGAGGCCAGATCTACCCTGCCGGTGCCGGGTAGGGAGGACAGGTCTACCGTCCAGCGCTGGGTAGGAAACCCAGGTCTAACCCGCCGGTGCCGGCAGGGAGGCCAGGTCTTTCCTGCCGGCGCCGGCTAGGGAGGCCAAGTCTAAGCCGCCGGCGCTGGCTTCGGATGCCAGGTCTACACCGCGGGCGCCGGCTAGGGAAGCCAGGTCGACCTCGCCGGCGCCGGCTAGGGAGGCCAGGATTACCGCGCCGGCGCCGGCAGGGAGGCCAGATCTACCCCGCCGGCGCAGGCTAGGGAAGCCAGGTCTATCCCGCCGGCGCCGGCTAGGGAGGCCAGGTCTACGTCGCCGGCGCCGGCTTGGGAAACCAGGACTACCCCGCCGGCGCTGGCTTGGGAGGTCATGTCTACCGCGCCGGAACCGGCTTGGGAGGCCAGGTCTACCATGCCGGCGCCGGCTTGGGAGGCCAGGACTACCATGCCAGCACCGGCTAGGGAGGCCAGGTCTACGCCCCCGGCGCCAGCTTGGGAGGCCAGGTATAACCTGCCGGCACCGGCTACGAAGGCCGTGTCTACCCCGCCGGCGCGGGCTAGGGAGGCCAAGTGTACCCGGCTAGCGCTGCATAGAGAGGCCAGGTCTACCCCACTGGTGCCGGCTAGGGAAGCCATGTCTACCCCACAGGCTCCGGCAAGGGAGGCAATGTCTACGCCGCCGATACCGGCTAGGGAGGCCAGGTCTATGCCGCCGGCGCGGCCTTGAGAGGCCAGGTCTCCCCCGCCGGCGCCGGCAGGGAGGACAGGTCTAACTCGCCGGCGCCGGATAAGGAGGCCAGGTCTACCCTGCCTGCGCGGGGTAGGGAGGCCAGTTCTTCCGTGCCGGCGCTGGCTAGGGAGGCCAGATCACCCCGCTGGCGCCGTCTAGAAAGACAATGTCTACGCCGCCGGCGCCAGGTAGGGAGGCCAGGTCTATCTTGCCTGCGCCGGCAGGGAGGCCAGGTCTACCCGGCCTGCGCCGCCTAGAGAGGCCAGGTATACGCCGCCGGCGCCGCCTTGGGAGGCCAGGTCTACCGTGCCGGCGCCGGCAGGGAGGCCAGGTCTACTTTGCCGGCGCCGGGTAGAGAGGCCAGGTCTTCTGCGCCGGCGCTGGCTAGGGAGGCCAGGTCTAACCTGCCGGCGCCGGCTAGGGAGGCAATGTCTACGCCGCCGACGCTGTCTAGGGAGGCCAGGTCTACGACGCCGGCGCCGGCTTGGGAGGCCAGGTCAACACTGCCGGGGCCGGCAGGGAGGCCAGGTCTATCCCGCCGGCTTCCGCTTCGGAGGCCAGGTCTACCCCGCCGGCGCCTGCAGGGAGGCCAGGTCTACCCTGCCGGCGCCGGCAGGGACGCCAGGTCTTCCCCACCGGCGCTAGCTAGGAAAACAATGTCTAAGCCCCATCACCAGGTAGGGAGACCAGGTCTACACCGCCGGTGCCGGCTTGGGAAGCCAGGTCTACCCCGCCAGCGCCGGCTTGGGAGGCCAGGTCTAACTCGCCGTACCCGGATAGGGAAGCCAGGTCTATCCCGACGGCGCAGGCTAGGAAGTCAATGTCTAAGACCTGGCACCAGGTAGGGAGGCCAGGTCTACACCGCCGGTGCCGGCTTGGGAAGCCAGGTCTACCCCGCCAGTGCTGGCAGGGAGGACAGGTCTAACTCGCCGGCGCAGCTAGGGGGGTCAGGTCTACACCGCCGGCGCCGGCTTGGGAGGCCACTTCTACCCCGCTGGTGCCGGCTAGCGAGGCCAGGTCTACCCGGCCTGCGCCGCCTAGAGAGGCCAGGTATATGCCGCCGGCGCCGCCTTGGGAGGCCAGGTCTACCGTGCCGGCGCCGGTTACGGAGGCAATGTCTACGCCGCGGGGGCCGGCTAGGGAGGCCAGATCTACGCCGCCGGCGCTGCCTTGGGAGGCCAGGTCTACCCAGCCAACGCCGGCAGGGAGGCCAGGTCTACTTTGCCGGCACCGGGTGGAGAGACCAGGTCTATCCCGCCGGCGCCAGCTAGGGAGGCCAGGTCTACACTGCCGGTGCTGGCTTGGGCGGCCAGGTCTACCCCGCCGGCGTAGGCTAGGGAAGCCAGGTCTACCACGCCGGCGACGGCTAGGGAGGACAGGTCTACACTGCAGGCGCAGGCGTGGGAGGCCAGGTCTACCCCGCGGGCGCCGGCAGGGAGGCCAGGTCTACCTCGCCGGCGCCGGCTAGGGATGCCAGGTCTATCCCGGCGCTGGCTTGGTAGGCCAGGTCTCCCCCGCCTCCGCCGCCGGCTTGGGAAGCCAGGTATACGACGCCGGCGCCGGCTAGGGAGGCCAGGTCTATGCCTCCGGCGCTGGCTTGGAAGTCCAGGTCTACACCGCCGGCGCCGGCAGGGAGGCCAGGTCTACCCCGCCGGCGACAGCTACGGAGGCGAGGTCTACACCACCGGAACCGGCTAGGGAGGCCAGGTCTACTATACCGGTGCTGGCTACGGAGGCCAGGTCTACTCCGCCAACGCCGGCTAGGGAGGCCAGGTCTACCCCGCCGGTGCAGGCAAGGAGGCCAGGTCTTCCCCGCCGGCGCCGGCTAGGGAGTCCAGGTCTATGCCACCGGCGCTGGCTTGGAAGGCCATGTCTACACTGCCGGCGCCGGCAGGGAGGCCAGGTCTAACTCGCCGGCGCCGGCTACGGAGGCCAGGTCTACCGCGCCAGCGCCGGCAGGGAGGCCAGGTCTACCCCGACGGCGCCGGCAGGGAGGACAAGTCTAACTCGCTGGCGACGGCTTGGGAGGCCAGGTCTACCCCGTCGGCGCCGGCAGGGAGGCGAGGTCTACCACGCCTGAGCCGGATTGGGAGGCCAGGTCCACCACGCCAGCGCCGGCTATGGAGGCAATGACTATTCCGCCGAGGCCTGATAGGGAGGCCAGGTCTATGATGTCGGCGCCGCTTGGGAGGCCAGGTCTACCCCGCTGGCGCCGGCTTGGGAGGCCAGGTCTACGACTCCGGCGCCAGCAGGAAGGCCAGGTGTACCCCGCCGGCGAAAGCTACGGAGGCGAGGTCTATCCCACCGGCGCCGGCTACGGAGGCCAGGTCTACTCTGCCAGCGCCGGCTAGGGAGTCCAGGTCTATCCCGCCCGCGCCAGCTAGGAAGACAAAGTATACGACGCCGGCGACAGCTAGGGAGGCCAGGTCTACGCCGCCGGCGCAGGCTAGGGAGGCCAGGTCTACGCCGTTGGCGTGGGCTTGGGAGGCCAGGTCTATCTCGCCAGCGCCGGCTAGGGAGGCCAGGTCTACACCGCTAGCACCAGCTAGGGAGGACAGGTCTACCTGGCCGGCGCCGCCTAGAGAAGCCAGGTCTTCCCCGCTGGCACTGGCTTCGGAGACCAGCTCTACCCCGACGGCGCCGGCTTGGTAGGCCAGGTCTACGCTGCCGCCGCCGGCTTGGGAAGCCAGGTATACGCAGCCGGCACTGGCTTGGAAGGCCAGGTCTATCCCGCCAGCGCCGGCAGGGAGGCCAGGTCTACACCACCGGCGCCGGCTACGAAGGGCAGGTCTACCCCGCCGGCGCCGGCTTAGGAGGCCAGGTCTATCCCGCCGGCGCCGGCTAGGAAGACAATGTATACGCAGCCGTCTCCAGCTAGGGAGTCCAGGTCTACACCACTGGTGCTGGCTAGGAAGACAATGTATACGCAGCCGGCGCCAGCTAGGGAGACCAGGTCTACACCACCGGCGACGGCTTGGGAGGCCAGGTCTACCATGCAGGCGCCGGCTTGTGAGGCCAGGTCTACCCCGCCTGCGCCGGCTAGTGATGCCAGATCTACGCCGTTGGCGTGGGCTTGGGAGGCCAGGTCTACCCCGCGGGCGCCTGCAGGGAAGCCAGGTCGACCCCGCCGGAGCCGGCAGGGAGGCCATGTCTACGCCGCCAACTCTGGCTAGGGATGCCAGGTCTACGCCATTGGCGTGGGCTTGGGAGGCCAGGATTACCCCACTGGCACCGGCAGGGAGGCCAGGTCTACCCCGCCGGCGCAGGCTAGGGAAGCCAGGTCTATCACGCCGGCGCCGGCTTGGGACACAGGTCTACCCGGCCGGCGCAGCCTAGAGAGGCCAGGTCTACCCCGCCGGCGCCGGCTTGGGAAGGCAGGTATACGCCGCCGGCGCCGGCTAGGAAGGCCAGGTCTACGCCACCGGCGCTGGCTTGGAAGGCCAGGTCTACCCCTCCGGCGCCGGCAGGGAGTCCAGGTCTCCCCCACCGGCGCCGGCTAGGGAGGCAATGTCTAAGCCGCCGGCGTCGCCTAGAGAGGCCAGGTCTACCCCGCTGGCGGCGGCAGGGAGGCCACGTCTACCCGGCCGGCTCCGCCTAGAGAGGCCAGGTGTACCCCGCCGGCGCCGACTAGGGAGGCCAGGTCTATACCACCGGCGCCGGCTCGGGAGGCCAGGTCTTCCCCGCCATCGCTGGCTAGGGAGGCCAGGTCTTCCCCGCTGGCGCTGGCAGGGAGGCCAGGTCTACCCCACCGGCGCCGGATAGCAAGGCAATGTCTATGACACCGACGACGGCTAGGGAGGCCAGGTCTACGCCGTCGGCGCCGGTTTGGGAGTCCAGGTCTACCCCGACGGCGCTGGCAAGGAGGCCAGGTCTTCCCCGCCGGCGCCGTCAGGGATGCCAGGTCTACCCCACCGGCGCCGGCTAGCGAGGCAATGTCTATGCCACCGAAGACGGTTAGGGAGGCCAGGTCTACCTCGCTGGCACAGGATAGGGAGGCCAGGTCTACCACACCGGCGCTGGCTTGGGAGGCCAGGTCTACTATACCGGCGCCGGCTAGGGAGGCAAGTTCTACCCTACCGGCGCCGTCTTGGGAGCCCAGGACTACCCCGCTGGTGCCGGCAGGGAGGCCAGGTCTACCCCGCCGGCGCCGGCTTGGGAGGCCAGGTCTACCCTGGTGGCGCCAGCTAGGGAGGCCAGGTCTTCCCCGCTGGCGCTGGCAGGGAGGCCAGGTCTACCGCGCCGGCGCCAGCTAGGGAGGCCAGGTCTACCCCGCCGGCGCCGGTTAGGGAGGCCAGGTCTCCCCCGCCGGCGCCGGTTAGGGAGGCCATATCTCCCCCGCTGGCGCCGGCAGGGATGCCAGCTCTACCCCTGCATCGCCGGCTACGGAGGCCAGGTCTACCCTGCCGGCGCCGGCTAAGGAGGCCAGGTCTACCCCTCCGGCGCCGGTTAGGGAGGCCAGGTCTATCCCTCCGGCACCGGCTACGGAGGCCAGGTCTACGCCCCCTTCGCAGGCTTGGGAGGCCAGGTCTACCCCGCCGGCGCCGACTTGGGAGGCCAGGTGTACCACGCCAGCGCTGGCTAGGTAGGCCAGGTCTACCCCGCCGGCGAAGGCAGGGAGGCCAGGTCTACCCCGCTGGCGCAGGCAGGGATGCCAGGTCTACCACCGCCGGCGGCGGCTACGGAGGCCTGGTCTACCCCGCCAGCGCCGGCTAGTGAGGCCAGGTCTACCCCGCCGGCGCCAGCTATGTTGGCCATGTCTACGCTGCCGGCGCTGGCTTGGGAGGCGAGGATTACCTCGCCTGCGCCGGCTTGGTAGGCCAGGTCTACCCCGCCAACGCCGGAAGGGAGGCCATGTCTACCCTGCCGGTGCCGGGTAAGGAGGACAGGTCTACCGTCCGGCGCTGGGTAGGAAATCCAGGTCTAACCCGCCGGCACCAGCAGGGTGGCCAGGTCTTCCCTGCCGATGCCGGCTAGGGAGGCCAGGTCTACGCCGCCGGCGCTGGCTTGGGAGGCCAGGTACACCCCGCGGGCGCCGGCTGGGAGGCCAGGTCTAACCGGCTGGCGCCGGCTAGGGAGGCCAAGTCTACCCCGCTGGCGCCGGCAAGGGAGGCAATGTCTACCCCGCCGGCGCCGGCTTCGGAGGCCAGGTTTACCATGCCGGCGCCGGCTAGGGAGGCCAGGTCTACCTCGCCGGTGCCGGCAGGGAGGCCAGGTCTGCCCCGCCGGCGCCAGCTAGGGAGGCGAAGTCTACCCGGCCGGCGCCGCCTAGTGAGGCCAGTTGTACCCCGCTGGCGCCGGCAGAGAGGCCAGGTCTACCCCGCCGGCACCGGAAGGGAGGCCAGATCTACCTTGCCGGTGCCGGGTAGGGAGGACAGATCTACCGTCCGGCGCTGGGTAGGAAATACAGGTCTAACCCGCCGGCGCCGGCAGGGATGCCAGGTCTTCCCTGCCGACGCCGGCTAGGGAGGCCAGGTCTACGCCGCCGGCGCTGGCTTGGGAGGCCAGGTCTACCCCGCGGGCGACGGCTGGGAGGCCAGGTCTACCCCGCTGGCGTCGGCTAGGGAGGCCAAGTCTACCCCGCTGGCGCCGGCAAGGGAGGCAATGTCTACGCCGCCGCCGCCGGCAGGGAGGCCAGGTCTTCCTTGCTGGTGCCGGGTATGGATGCCAGACCTACCCCGCTGGCACCGCCTATGGAGGCCATGTCTTCCCCGCCGGCGCCGGCTTGGGAGGCCAGGTCTACCCCGCCGGCGCAGGCTAGGGAGGCCAGGTCTACCCCGCCGGCGCCGGCAGGGAGGCCACGTCTACCATGCTGGCGCGGCTAGGGAGGCCAGGTCTACATCGCCGGCGCCGGATAGGGAGGCCAGGTCTATCCCGCCGGCGCAGGCTAGGAAGACAATGTCTATGCCGCTGACGCTATCTAGAGAGGCCAGGTCTACGCCTCCGGCACCGGTTTGGGAGGCAAGGTCTACCTCGCCGTACGCGGATAGGGAGGCCAGGTCTATCCCGCCGGCGCAGGCTAGGAAGACAACCTCTACGCCGCGGGCGCCAGCTAGGGAGGCCAGGTCTACGCCGCGGGCGCCGGCTGGGAGGCCAGGTTTACCCCGCTGGCGCCGGCTAGGGAGGCCAAATCTACCCCGCTGGCGCCGGCAAGGGAGGCAATGTCTACACCGCCGAAGCCGACTAGGGAGGCCAGGTCTACGATGCCGGCGCCGGATAAGGAGGCCAGGTCTACCCCCCTGGTGCCGGCTTGGGAGGCCAGGTCTACCATACCGGCGCTGGTTAGGGAGGCCAGGTCTACCCCGCTGGCGCCGGCTACGGAGGCCAGGTCTACACCGCCGTCGCCGGATAAGGAGGCCAGGTCGATCCCGCCAGCGCCGGCTAGGGAAGCCATGTCTACCCTGCCGGAGCCGGCATGGAAGGCCAGGTCTACCATGCTGGTGCGTCTAGGGAGGCCAGCTCTACCCCGCCGGCGCCGGCTTGGGAGGCCAGGTCTACTATACCGGCGCCGGCTACAGAGGCCAGGTCTACCCCGACGGCGCCGGCTACGGAGGCCAGGTCTATCCCTCCGGCGCCCGCTAGGAAGGCAATGTATACGCAGCCGGCGCCAGCTAGGGAGGCCAGGTCTACACCACCGGAACCGGCTTGGGAGTCCAGGTCTACCATGCCAGCACCGGCAGGGAGGCCATGTCTACCCCGCCGACGCCGGCTAAGGAGGCCATGTCTAACCCACCAGCGCCGACTAGGGAGGCCAGATCTACGCCACCGGCGCCAGCAGGGAGGCCTGGTCTTACTTGCCGGCGCCGGCAGGGTGTTCAGGTCTAACCCGCCGGTGCCGGCTATGGAGGAAATGTCTACGCCGTCGACGCCGGATAGGGAGGCCAGGTCAATGACGCCGGCGCCGGCTTGGGAGGCCAGGTCTAACCCGCCGGCGCCGCAGGGAGTCCAGGTCTACCCCGTCGTCGCCGGATATGGAGGCCATGTCTACCCCACCGGTGCCGGCTTGGGAGGCCAGGTCTACTATACCGGCGCCGGCTTGGGAGGCCAGCTCTACCCCGCCGGCGCCGGCAGGGAGGCCAGGTCTACCCCGCCGGCGCCAGCTAGGGAGGCCAGGTCTACCCTGCCGGCGCTGGCTTGGGAGGTCATGTCTACCGCGCCGTCACCGGCTTGGGAGGCCAGGTCTACCATGCTGGCGCCGGCTACAGAGGCCAGGTCCACCCCGCCGGCGCCGACTAAAGAGGCCTGGTCTACCCCGCTGTCGGCGGCAGGGAGGTCAGGTCTAACTCACCGGCGCTGGCTTGGGAGGCCAGGTCTACCCCGCCAACGCCGGCTAGGGAGGCCAGGTCTACACCGCTGGCGCCAGCATGGAGGCCAGGTCTACCCCGCCGGCGCCGGCAGGGAGGTCAGGTCTAACTCACCGGCGCCGGCTTGGGAGGCCAGGTCTAGCCCGCCGGCGCCGGCTAGCGAGGCAATGTCTATGACGCCAGCACCGGCTAGGGAGGCCAGGTATACCCTGCCGGCGTTGGCTACAGAGGCCAGGTCTACCCCGCCGGCGCCGGCTAGGAAGACAATGTATACGCAGCCGGCGCCAGCTAGGGAGGCCAGGTCTACACCACTGGAACCGGCTTGGGAAGCCAGGTCTACCATGCCGGCGGTGCCTAGGGAGGCCAGGTCCACCCCGCCGGCGCCGGCTTGGGAGGCCAGGTCTACCCCGCCGGCGCCAGCTGGGAGGACAGTTCTACCACGCCAGCGCCGGCTGGGGAGTCCAGGTCTACCGCGCCGGCGCCGGCTACGGAGGCCAGGTCTACTCCACCGGCGCCGGCTAGGAAGACAATGTATACGCAGCCAGCGCCTGCTAGGGAGGCCACGTATACGACGCCAGCGCCGGCTTGGGAGGCCAGGTCTACACCACTGGCGCCGTCTTCGGAGGGCAGGTCTACCCCGCCGGCGCCGACTAGGGAGGCCAGATCTACGCCACCGGCGCCAGCAGGGAGGCCTGGTCTTCCTTGCCGGCGCCGGCAGAGTGTCCAGGTCTACCCCGCCGCGCCGGCTAGGGAGGAAATGTCTACGCCGTCGACGCCGGATAGGGAGGCCAGGTCAATGACGCCGGCACCGGCTTGGGAGGCCAGGTCTAACCCGCCGGCGCCGCAGGGAGTCCAAGTCTACCCTGCCGGCGCTGGATAGGGAGGCCAGGTCTACGCCGCTGGTGCCGGCTTGGGAGGCCAGGTCTACTATACCAGCGACGGCTACAGAGGCCAGGTCTTCCCCGCCGGCGCCGGCTAGGGAGGCCAGGTCTACGCCGCCGGTGTCGGCTTGGGAGGCCAGGTGTACCCCGCCGGTGCCGGCAGGGAGTCCAAGTCTACCCTGTCGGCGCTGGATAGGGAGGCCAGGTCTATGACGCCGGCGCCGGCTAACGAGGCAATGTCTATGACGCCGACGACGGCTAGGGAGGCCAGGTCTACGCCGCCGGCGCCGGCTAGGAAGAAAAATGTATAGGCAGGCGGCACCAGCTAGGGAGGCCAGGTCTACGCCGACGGTGCCGGCTAGGGAGGCCAGGTCTATGACGCCGGTGCCCGCTAGCGAGGCAATGTCTATGACGCCGACGACGGCTAGGGAGCCCAGATCTACGCCGCCGGCGCCGGCTAGGGAGGCCAGGTCTATGACGCCTGCACCGGCTTTGGAGGCCAGGTCTACCCCGCCAGCGCCGGCAGGGAGGCCAGGTCTACCACTCCGGCGCCGGATATGGAGGGAGGTCTACCACGCCGGTGTCGGCTAAGGAGTCCATGTATACCCCGCCGGCGCCGGCTTGGGAGGCCAGGTCTACTATACCGGCGCCAGCTAGGGAGGCCAGTTCTACGCCGCTGGTGCCGGCTAGGGTGGCCAGGTCTATCCCGCCGGTGCCGGCTAGGAAGACAATGTATACGCAGCCGGCGCCAGCTAGGGAGGCCAGGTCTACAACACCGGCACCAGCTTGGGAGGCCAGGACTACCATGCCAGCACCGGCTAGGGAGGCCAGGTCTACGCCGCCGGTGCCAGCTTGGGAGGCCAGGTCTATCCTGCCGGCGCCGGCAGGAAGGCCAAGTCTACCCCGCCGGCGCCGGCTAGGGAGGCCAGGTCTATGACGTCGGCGCCGGCTAGCAAGGCAATGTCTAAGACGCCGACGACGGCTAGGGAGGCCAGGTCTACACCGCCGGCGCCGGCGAGCGAGGAAATATGTACGCCGCCGACGCTGGCTAGGGAGGCCAGGTATAACCTGCCGGCACCGCCTATGGAGGCCTGGTCTACCACGCCAACGATGGCTTTGGAGGCCAGGTCTTCCCCACTGGCGCCGGCAGGGAGGCCAGGTCTAACTTGCCGGCGCCGGCTAGGGAGGCCAGGTCTACCCTGCCGGCGCCGCCTAGAGAGGCCAGGTCTACCCTGCCCGCGCCGGCTAGGGAGGCCAGTTCTTCCGCGCCGGCGCTGGCTAGGGAGGCCAGGACTACATCGCCAGCGCCAGCTAGGAAGGACAGGTCTACCCGGTTGGCGCCGCCTAGAGAGGTCAGGTCTACCCCACCGGCGCCGGCTTGGTAGGCCAGGTCTACGCCGCCGCCGCCAGCTTGGGAATCCAGGTATACCCCGCCGTAGCCGGCTACGGAGGCCAGGTCTACGTCACCGGCGCTGGCTTGGAAGGCCAGGTCTACCCCGCCGGCGCCGGCAGGGAGGCCAGGTCTACCACGCCGGCGCCGACTTGGGAAGCCAGGTCTACAACTACGGCGCCGGCAGGGAGGCTAGGTCTACACCACCGGAACCGGCTAGGGAGGCCAGGTCTACACCACCGGAACCGACTAGGGAGGTGTATTGGTTTTGTGTGGCAAGGTTTTGGTAGCGGGTGGGGTTACAGGGGTGGCTTCTGTAAGAAGCTGCTGGAAGCTTCCCCTGTGTTCGACAGAGCCCATACCAGCCGGCTTTAAGACAGACCCGCCGCCGGCCAAGGCCGAGCCAATCAGCGATAGTGGTAACGCCTCTGTGATAACATTTTTAAGAAGGAAAAAAGTTGGGACGGCGGTATTTTTCGGCAGCCGGAGAGAGGAGTGAGAACATGTAAGAGAAACAACCCTGCGGACACCAAGGTCAGTGAAGAAGGAGGGGGAGGAGATGCTCCAGGCGCCGGAGCAGAAATTCCCCTGCAGCCCGTGGTGAAGACCATGGTGAGGCAGGCTGTCCCCCTGCAGTCCATGGAGGTCCACGGTGGAGCAGATATCCACCTGCAGCCCGTGGAGGACCCCACGCCGGAGCAGGTGGGTTCCCGAAGGAGGCTGTGACCCCGTGGGAACCCCGCGCTGGAGCAGGCTCCTGGCAGGACCTGCGGATCTGTGGAGAGAGGAGCCCACGGAGCAGGTTTTCTGGCAGGACTTGTGACCCCGTGGGGGGCTCACGCTGGAGCAGTCTGTGCCTGAAGGACTGCACACCGTGGAAAGGACCCATGCTGGAGCAGTTCGTGAAGAACTGCAGCCCGTGGGAAGGACCCACGTTGGAGAAGTTCGTGGAGGACTGTCTCCCGTGGGTGGGACCCCACGCTGGAGCAGGGGAAGAGTGTGATGAGTCCTCCCCCTGAGGAGGATGAAGCGGCAGAAAATAACGTGTGATGAACTGACCGTAAACCCCATCCCCGTCCCCCTGTGCCGCTGGGGGGGTGGTAGAGAATCCGGGAGTGAAGTTGTGCCCGGGAAGAAGGGAGGGGTGGAGGGAAGGTGTTCTGAGATTTGGTTTTATTTCTCATTACCCTACTCCGGTTGATTTGTAATAAATCAAGTTAATTTTTTCCCCAAACTGAGTCTGTTTTGCCCGTGACGGTAATTGGTGAGTGATCTCTCCTATCCTTATCTCGACCCACAAGCTCTTTGTTATATTTTCTCTCCCCTGTCCAGTTGAGAAGGAGGGGGAGTGATAGAACAGCTCTGGTGGGCACCTGGCGTCCAGCCAGGGTTAACCCATCACAGGAGGCCAGGTCTACCCCGCCGGCGCCGGCTACGGAGGCCAGGTCTACTGCGCCAGCGCCGGCTAGGGAGGCCAGGTCTACGCCGCCGGCACAGGCTTGGGAGGCCAGGTCTACCCCGCTGGCGCCGGCTAGGGAGGCCAGGTCTATCCCGCCGGCACAGGCTTGGGAGGCCAGGTCTACCCCGCTGGCGCCGGCTAGGAAGACAATGTATATGAAGCCGGCGACAGCTAGGGAGGCCAGGTCTACGCCGCCAACTCCGGATAGGGATGCCAGTTCTACACAGTTGGCGTGGGCTTGGGAGGCCAGGATTAACGCGCTGGCGCTGGCAGGGAGGCCAGGTCTACCCCGCCGGCGCAGGCTAGGGAGGCCAGGTCTATCCCGCCGGCACAGGCTTGGGAGGCCAGGTCTATACCACTGGCGCCGGCTCGGGAGGCCATGTCTTCCCCGCCGGCGCTGGCAGGGAGGCCAGGTCTATACCACCGGCGCCGGCTCAGGAGGCCATGTCTTCCCCGCCATCGCTGGCTAGGGAGGCCAGGTCTTCCCCGCTGGCGCTGGCAGGGAGGCCAGGTCTACCGCGCTGGCGCCAGCTAGGGAGGCAATGTCTACGCCTGCCGAAGCCAGATAGGGAGGGCAGGTCTATGATGCCTGCACCAGCTTTGGAGGCCAGGTCTACCCCGCCGGCGCCGGCTAGCGAGGCAATATCTATGACGCCGACGACTGCCAGGGAGGCCAGGTCAATGACGCCGGCACCGGCTAGGGAGGTCAGGTCTACCCCGCTGGCGCCGGCTAGGGAGGCCAGGTCTATCCCGCCGGCACAGGCTTGGGAGGCCAGGTCTACCCCGCTGGCGCCGGCTAGGAAGACAATGTATATGAAGCCGGCGACAGCTAGGGAGGCCAGGTCTACGCCGCCAACTCCGGATAGGGATGCCAGTTCTACAAAGTTGGCGTGGGCTTGGGAGGCCAGGATTAACGCGCTGGCGCTGGCAGGGAGGCCAGGTCTACCCCGCCGGCGCAGGCTAGGGAAGCCAGGTCTATACCGCCGGCGCAGGCTAGGGAAGCCAGGTCTATACCACTGGCGCCGGCTCAGGAGGCCATGTCTTCCCCGCCATCGCCGGCTAGGGAGGCCAGGTCTATACCACCGGCGCCGGCTCGGGAGGCCATGTCTTCCCCGCCATCGCTGGCTAGGGAGGCCAGGTCTTCCCCGCTGGCGTTGGCAGGGAGGCCAGGTCTACCGCGCTGGCGCCGGCTAGGGAGGCAATGTCTACGCCTGCCGAAGCCAGATAGGGAGGGCAGGTCTATGATGCCTGCACCAGCTTTGGAGGCCAGGTCTACCCCGCCGGCGCCGGCTAGCGAGGTAATATCTATGACGCCGACGACTGCCAGGGAGGCCAGGTCTATGACGCCGGCGCCCGCTAGCGATGCAATGTCTATGACGCCGACGACGGCTAGGGAGCCCAGATCTATGCCGCCAGCGCCGGCTAGGGAGGCCAGGTCTATGACGCCTGCACCAGCTTTGGAGGCCAGGTCTACCCCGCCGGCGCCAGCTAGGGAGGCCAGGTCTATCCCGCCAGTGCCGGCTAGGAAGACAATGTCTACTGTGCCGGTGCCGGCTAGGGAGGTCTGGTCTACCCCGCCGGCGCCGGCAGGGAGGCCAGGTCTACCCCGCCGAGGCCGGCAGGGAGACCAGGTCTTCCTTGCCGGCGCCGGCTAGGGAGTCCAGGTCTACACCACCGGCGCTGGCTTGGGAGGCCAGTTCTACCCCGCTGGCGCAGGCTAGGGAAGCCAGGTCTATACCACCGGCGCCGGCTCGGGAGGCCAGGTCTTCCCCGCTGGCGCTGGCAGGGAGGCCAGGTCTTCCGCGCCGGCGCCGGATAGCAAGGCAATGTCTATGACACCGACGACGGCTAGGGAGGCCAGGTCTACGCCGTCGGCGCCGGTTTGGGAGTCCAGGTCTACCCCGACGGCGCCGGCAAGGAGGCCAGGTCTTCCCCACCGGCGCCGTCAGGGATGCCAGGTCTACCCCACCGGCGCCGGCTAGCAAGGCAATGTCTATGCCACCGAAGACGGTTAGGGAGGCCAGGTCTACCTCGCTGGCGCAGGATAGGGAGGCCAGGTCTACCCCACCGGTGCCGGCTTGGGAGGCCAGGTCTACTATACCGGCGCCGGCTAGGGAGGCAAGTTCTACCCCACCGGCGCCGTCTTGGGAGCCCAGGACTACCCCGCTGGTGCCGGCAGAGAGGCCAGGTCTACCCCGCCGGCACCACCTAGAGAGACCAGGTCTACCCCGATGGCACCGGCTTGGGAGGCAATGTCTACCACGCCGACGACGACTACAGAGGCCAGGTCTACACCTCCAGCAGCGGTAGGGAGGCCAGGTCTACCCCGCTGGCGCCGGCAAGGGAGGCAATGTCTACGCCGCCGGCGCTGCCTTGGGAGGCCAGGTCTACCCCGCAGGCGCCGGCTGGGAGGCCAGGTCTACCCCGCCGGCGCCGGCAGAGAGGCCAGGTCTACCCCAACGGCGACGGCTACGAAGGCCAGGTCTACCGCGCCGACGACGGCTAGGGAGGCCAGGTCTACCCCGACGGCGCCGGCAGAGAGGCCAGGTCTCCCCCGCTGGCGCCGGCAGGGATGCCAGGTCTACCCCGACGGCGGCGGCTACGAAGACCAGGTCTACCACGCCAGCGCCGGATATGGAGGGAGGTCTACCACGCCGGCGCCGGCTAAGGAGTCCATGTATACCCCGCCGGCGCCGGCTTGGGAGGCCAGGTCTACTATACCGGCGCCGGCTAGGGAGGCCAGTTCTACGCCGCCGGCGCCGGCTTGGGAGGCCAGGTCTACACCGCCGGCGCCGGCAGGGAGGCCAGGTCTACGCCGCTGGTGCCGGCTAGGGATGCCAGGTCTACCCCGACGGCGGCGGCTACGAAGGTCAGGTCTACCACGCCAGCGCCGGATATGGAGGGAGGTCTACCACGACGGCGCCGGCTAAGGAGTCCATGTATACCCCGCCGGTGCCGGCAGGGAGGCCAGGTCTACGCCGCCGGCGCCGGCTTGGGAGGCCAGGTCTACCCCGCCGGCGCCGGCTTGGGAGTCTAGGTCTACACCGCAGGCGCCGGCAGGGAGGCCAGGTCTACGCTGCTGGTGCCGGCTAGGGAGGCCAGGTCTTCCCCGCCGGCGCTGGCTAGGGAGGCCAGGTCTACCCCGACGGCGCCTGCTATGGAGGCAATGATTATGCCGCCGACGCCTGATAGGGAGGCCAGGTCTACGCGGCCGGCGCCGGCTTGGGAAGCCAGGTCTAACCCGCTGGCGCCGGCTTGGGAAGCCAGGTCTACCCGCCGGCGCCGACTAGGGAGGCCAGGTCTATGTCACCGGCACCGGCAGGGAGGCCAGGTCTTCCTTGCCGGCGCCGGCAGGGTGTCCAGGTCTACCCTGCCGGCGCCGGCTAGGGAGGTAATGTCTACGCCGCCAACGCCGGCTAGGGAGGCCAGGTCTATGACGCCGGCGCCTGCTAGCGAGGCAATTTCTATGACGCCGACGATGGCTACGGATCCCAGATCTACGCCGCCGGCGCCGGCTAGGGAGGCCAGGTCTATCAAGCCAGCGCCGGATATCGAGGGAGCTCGACCACGCCGGCGCCGGCTAGGGAGGCCAGGTCTACTATAGAAGCGCCACATAGAGAGGCCAGGTCTACCCCACTGGCGCCAGCAAGGGAGGCAATATCTACGTCGCTGACGCCGGCTAGGGAGGCCAGGTCTACGCCGCCGGCACCGCCTTGGGAGGCCAGGTCTACCACGACGGCGCCGGCTACGGAGGCCAGGTCTAAGCCGCCGGCGCCAGCTAGGGAGGCCAATTCTACCCGGCCTGCGCCGCCTAGAGAGGCCAGGTCTACGCGGCCGTTGCCGCCTAGAGAGGCCAGGTCTACCGCGCCGGCGCCGGCTAGGGAGGTCAGGTCTATCGCGCCTGCGCCAGCTTGGGAGGCCAGGTCTACCCCGCCGGGGCCGGCAGGGAGACCAGGTCTTCCTTGCCAGCGCCGGCTAGGGAGTCCAGATCTACACCACCGGCGCCGGCTTGGGAGGCCAGTTCTACCCCGCCGGCGCAGGCTAGGGAAGCCAGGTCTATACCACCGGCGCCGGCTCGGGAGGCCATGTCTTCCCCGCCATCGCCCGCTAGGGAGGCCAGGTCTTCCCCGCTGGCGCTGGCAGGGAGGCCAGGTCTACCGCGCCGGCGCCGGCTAGGGAGGCAATGTCTACGCCTGCCGAAGCCAGATAGGGAGGGCAGGTCTATGACGCCGGCGGCAGCTAGGGAGGCCAGGTCTACCCCGCCGGCGCCGGATAGCAAGGCAGTGTCTATGACACCGACGACGGCTAGGGAGGCCAGGTCTACGCCGTCGGCGCCGGTTTGGGAGTCCAGGTCTACCCCGACGGCGCCGGCAAGGAGGCCAGGTCTTCCCCGCCGGCGCCGTCAGGGATGCCAGGTCTTCCCCACCGGCGCCGGCTAGCGAGGCAATGTCTATGCCACCGAAGACGGTTAGGGAGGCCAGGTCTACCTCACCAGCGCAGGATAGGGAGGCCAGGTCTACCCCACCGGCGCCGGCTTGGGAGGCCAGGACTACCCCGCTGGTGCCGGCAGGGAGGCCAGGTCTACCCCGCCGGCGCCGGCTACGGAGTCCAGGTCTACTCTGGTGGCGCCGGCTACGGAGGCCAGGTCTATCCCGCCAGCACCGGCTAGGAAGACAATGTATACGGCAGCCGGCGCCAGCTTGGGAGGCCAGATCTGCGCCGCCGGTGCCGGCAGAGAGGCCAGGTCTTCCCCGCTGGCGCCGGCTACGGAGGCCAGGTCTATCCCGCCAGCGCCGGCTAGGAAGACAATGTATACGGCAGCCGGTGCCGGCAAGGGAGGCCAGGTCTACCCGGCCTGCGCCACCGAGAGAGGCCAGGCCTACCCGGCCGGCACCACCTAGAGAGACCAGGTCTACCCCGATGGCGCCGGCTTGGGAGGCAATGTCTACCCTGCCGACGACGACTACGGAGGCCAGGTCTACACCTCCAGCGCCGGTAGGGAGGCGAGGTCTACCACGCTGGCGCCCGCTAGGGAGGCCAAGTCTACCCCGCTGGCGCCGGCAAGGGAGGCAATGTCTACGCCGCCGGCGCTGGCTTCGGAGGCCAGGTCTACCACGCTGGCGCGGCTAGGGAGTCCAGGTCTATCCCGCCGGCGCAGGCTAGGAAGACAATGTCTACGCCAGTGGCGCTATCTAGAGAGGCCAGGTCTACGCCGCCGACACAGGCTTGGGAGGCCAGGTCTACCCCGCCGGCGCCGGCTGGGAGGACTGGTCTACCCCGCTGGCGCCAGCTAGGGAGGCCAGGTCTACCCCACCGGTGCTGGATAGCAAGGCAATGTCTACGCTGCCGACGCCGGCTAAGGAGGCCAGTTCTACGCTGCCGGCGCCGGCTTGGGAGGCCAGTTCTACCCCGCTGGCGTCGGCTTGGGAGTCCATGTCTACGCCACCGGCGCCGGCTACGGAGGCCAGGTCTACGCCGCCGGCGCCGGCTTGGGAGGACAGGTCTACGCCGCCTGCGCCCGCATGGGAGGCCAGGTGTACCCTACCGGTGCCGGCTTGGGAGGTCAGGTCTACCGAGCCGGCGCCGGAAGGGAGACCAGGTCTACGCCGCTGGCGCCGGCAGGGACGCCAGGTCTAACTCGCCGGCGCCGGCAAGTAGGCAATGTCTACGCCACCGACGCCGGCTGGGGAGGCCAGGTCCACGACGCTTGCGCCGGCTTTGGAGGCCAGGTCTACCACGCCAGCGCCGGCTAGGGACGCCAGGTCTAACCCGCCGGCGCCAGCTAGGGAGGCCAAGTCAACCCATCCTGCACCGTTTAGAGAGGACAGGTCTACCCGGCGGCCGCCTCCTAGAGAGGCCAGGTCTACCCCGCCGGCGCCGGCAGGGAGTCCAGGTCTACCACGACAGCGCCGGATATGGAGGCCAGGTCTACACCTCCGGCGCCGAATAAGGAGGCCATGTCTACCCCGCCGGCGCCGGCCTGGGAGGCCAGGTCTACCACGTTGGTGCCAGCTAGGGAGGCCAGGTCTATCCCGCTGGCGCCGGCTAAGGAGGCCAGGTATACCATACCGGCGCCGGATAGGGAGGCCATGTCTACGCCGCCAGAGCCGGCTTGGGAGGCCAGGTCTACAACGCCGGCGCCAGCAGGGAGGCTAGGTCTACCCCACCGGCGCCGGCAGGGAGGCCAGGTCTACCCCGCCGGCGCCGGCTAAGGAGGCCACGTCTACCACGCCGGCGCCGGCTTGGGAAGCCAGGACTACAACGCCGGCGCCAGCAGGGAGGCCAGGTCTACCACGCTGGCGCCGGCTATGGAGGCCAGGTCTACGACACCGGCGCCGGCAGGGAGTCCAGGTCTTCCTTGCCGGCCCCAGCAGGGTGTCTAGGTCTACCCCGCCAGCGTCGGCTAGGGAGGTAATGTCTACGCCGCCGACGCCGGATAGGGAGGCCAGGTCTATGACGCTGGCGCCCGCTAGCGAGGCAATGTTTCTGACGCCGACGACGGCTAGGGAGGCCAGGTCTACCCCGCCGGCGCCGGCTAAGGAGGCCACGTCTACCACGCCGGTGCCGGCTTGGGAAGCCAGGAATACAACGCCGGCGCCAGCAGGGAGGCCAGGTCTACCCCGCCGGCGCCGACTAGGGAGGCCAGGTCTACGACACCGGCGCCGGCAGGGAGTCCAGGTCTTCCTTGCCGGCCCCAGCAGGGTGTCTAGGTCTACCCCGCCGGCGTCGGCTACGGAGGTAATGTCTACGCCGCCGACGCCGGCTAGGGAGGCCAGGTCTATGACGCTGGCGCCCGCTAGCGAGGCAATGTCTCTGACGCCGACGACGGCTAGGGAGGCCAGGTCTACCCCGCCGGCGCGGGCAGGGAGGCCAGTTCTACCCCGCCGGCGCCGGCTTGGGAGGCCAGGTCTACTATACCGGCGCCGGCTAGGGAGGCCAGTTCTACGACGCCGGCGCCGGCTTGGGAAGCCAGGTCTACCCCGCCGGTGCCGGCTAGGGAGGCCAAGTCTACGCCACTGGCCACGTCAGGGAGGCCAGGTCTTCCTTGCCGGCGCCGGCAGGGTGTCCAGGTCTACCCCGCCAGCGCCGGCTAGGGAGGTAATGTCTACGCCGCCGACGCTGGCTAGGGAGGCCAGGTCTATGACGCCGGCGCCCGCTAGCGAGGCAATGTCTATGACGCCGAACCCGACTAGGGAGCCCAGGTCTACGCTGCCGGCGCTGGCTTGGGAGGCCAGGTCTACCCCGCCAGCGCCAGCAAGGAGGCCAGGTCTAACTCGCCGGCGCAGCTAGGGGGGCCAGGTCTACACCGCCGGCGCCGGCTTGGGAGGCCACTTCTACCCCGCTGGTGCCGGCTAGCGAGGCCAGGTCTACCCCGCCTGCGCCGCCTAGAGAGGCCAGGTCTACGCCGACGGCGCAGGCTAGGGAAGCCAGGTCTACCGCGCCAGCGACGGCAGGGAGGCCAGATCTACCCTGCCGGTGCCGGGTAGGGAGGACAGGTCTACCGTCCGGCGCTGGGTAGGAAATCCAGGTCTACCCCAACGGCGCCAGTTACGAAGGCCAGGTCTACCGCGACGGCGCCAACTAGGGAGGCCAGGTCTACCCCGCCGGCGCTGGCACGGAGGCCAGGTCTACACCGCCGGCGCCGGTAGGTAGGCCAGCTCTACCCCGCCATCGCCGGCTAGGGAGGCCATGTCTACCCTGATGGCGCCGGCTATGGAGGCCAGGTCTACCCCGCCGGCACCGGCTTGGGAGGCTAGGTCTACCACGCCGGAGAGGCTAGGGAGGCCAGGTCTACCCCGCCGGCGCCGGATAGGGAGTCCAGGTCTATCCCGCCGGCGTTGGATAGGAAGACAATGTATATGTACCCGGCACCAGCTAGGGAGCCCAGGTCTACACAGCTGGCACCGGCTTGGGAGGCCAGGTCTACGACGCTGGCGCTGGCTAGGGAGGCCAGGTCTATCGCGCCGGCACCAGCTAGGAAGACAATGTCTACGCTGCCGGCGCAGGCTTGAGAGGCCAGGTCTACCCCGCCGGCACCAGATTTGGAGGCCAGGTCTACTATACCTGCGCCGGCTAGGGAGGCAATGTTTACGCCACCGACGCCAGCTAGGGAGGCCAGGTCTACCCCGCCGGCGCCGGCTAGGGAGGCAATGTCTACATCGCCGACGGCGGCTAGGGAGGCCAGGTGTACCCCGCCGGCGACGGCAGGGAGGCCAGGTCTACCCCTCCGGCGCCGGCTAGGGAGGCAATGTCTACATCGCCGACGCCGGCTTGGGAGGCCAGGTCTACCTCGCCGCCGCCGGCAGGGAGGTCAGGTCTAACTCACCGGTGCCGGCTAGGGAGGCCAGGTCTACCCAGCCAACGCCGGCAGGGAGGCAAGGTCTACCCCGCCGGCGCCGGCTAGGGAGGCCAGGTCTACACCGCAGGCACAAGCTAGGGAGGCCAGCTCTATGATGCCAGCGCTGGCTTTGGAGGCCAGGTCTACACCGCAGGCGCAAGCTTGAGAGGCCAGGTCTACCCCGCCAACGCCGGCAGGGAGGCCATGTCTACGCCACCGGCGCCGGCAGGGAGCCCAGGTCTTCTATGCGGGAGACGACAGGGTGTCCACGTCTACCAGGCTGGCGCTGGCTAGGGAGGCAATGTCTACGCCGCCGACGCTGGCTAGGGAGGCCAGTTCCAAGACGACGACACCAGCTTGGGAGCCCAGGTCTACCCCACTGGCGCCAGCTTTGGAGGCCAGGTCTACCCCGCCGGCGCCGGCTATGGAGGCCAGTTCTACCCCGCCGGCGTCGGCATGGAGTCCAGGTCTACCCCGCCGGAGCCAGCTAGGGAGGCCAGGTCTATCCCGCCGGTGCCGGCTAGGAAGACAATGTATACGCAGCCGGTGCCAGCTAGGGAGGCCAGGTCTTCCCCGCTGGCGCGGGCTAGGGAGGCCAGGTCTACCCCATGGCATCGGCTAGAGAGGCCAGGTCTATCCCGCCGGCGCCGGATAGGAAGAAAATTTCTACGCTGGCAATGCCGGATTGTGAGGCCAGGTCTACTCCGCCGGTGCCGGCAGGGAGGCCCGGTCTACCCCTCCGTCGCCGGATATGGAGGCCAGGTCTACCCCGCCGGTGCCGGCTAAGGAGGCAATGTCTACCCCACCGGCGCCGGCTTGGGATGCCAATTCTACTCTACCGGAGCCGGCAGAGAGGCCAGGTCTTCCTTGCCAGCGCCGGCAGAGTGTCCAGGTCTACCCCGCTGGGTACGTCTAGGGAGGCAATGTCTACGCCGCCGACGCCGGCTAGCGAGGCAATGTCTATGACGCCGACGACGGCTAGGGAGGCCAGGTCTACTATATCGGCGCCGGCTAGGGAGGCAATGCCTACGCCGCCGACGCCGGCCAGGGAGGCCAGGTCTACCACGCAGGCGTGGCTAGGGAGGCCAGGTCTACCCCGCCGGCGCCGTATAGGGAGGCCATGTCTACGACGCTGGCGCCGGCAGAGAGGCGAGGTCTACCCTGCCAATGCCAGCTAGGGAGGCCATGTCTACGCAGCTGGCGCCGGCTTGAGACGCCAGGTCTACCCTGACAGCGCCGGATTGGGAGGTCAGGTCTACCGCACTGGCGCCGGCTTGGGAGGCCAGGTCTACCCTGACGGCGCCGGCTAGCGAGGCAATGTCTACGCTGGCACGCCCGCTAAAGGAGGCCAGGTCTACCCCGCCAGCGCCGGCTAGGGAGGCAATGTCTACGCGTCCGACGCCGGCTAGGGAGGCCAGATCTACCCAGCTGGCGCCGGCTTGGGAGGCAAGGTCTATCCCGCCAGGGCCGGCTTGTAAAGCCAGGTCTACGCCGCCGGCACCGGCTACGGAGGCCAGGTCTACCCCAGCGGCGCCTGCAGGGAGGCCAGGTCTACCCCGCCAGCACCGGATAGGGAGGCCAGGTCTATCCCGCCTGCGACGGCTAGGAAGACAATGTATACGCAGCCGGCGCCAGCTAGGGAGTTCAGGTTTACGCCATTGGCGCCGGCTTCGGAGGCCAAGTCTACGCCGCCGGCTCCGGCTAGGGAGGACAGGCTTACGACGCTGGCGCTGGCTTGGGAGACCAGGTCTACCCTGCCGGCGCCAGCTAGGGAGGCCAGTTCTACCCCGCCGGCGCCGTCTTAGGAGGCCAGTTCTACCCGGCCAGCGCCGGCTAGCGAGGCCATGTCTACCCAGCCGGCGCTGCCTAGAGAGGCCAGGTCTAGCCCGCTGGCGCCGGCTAGGGACGCCAGGTGTACCCGGCGTCGCCAGCTAGGGAGGCAATATCTACGCCGACGGCGCCGGCTTTGGAGGTCAGGTCTACCCCGCCGGCGCCGGCAGGGAGGCCAGGCCTACCCCGACGGTGCCGGCAGGGAGGCCATGTCTACCCCGATGGCGCCGGCAGGGAGGCCATGTCTACCCCGATGGCGCCGGCTATGGAGGCCAGGTCTACCCCGCCGGCACCGGCTTGGGAGGCTAGGTCTACCACGCCGGAGAGGCTAGGGAGGCCAGGTCTACCCCGCCGGCGCCGGATAGGGAGTCCAGGTCTATCCCGCCGGCGTTGGATAGGAAGACAATGTATATGTACCCGGCACCAGCTAGGGAGCCCAGGTCTACACAGCTGGCACCGGCTTGGGAGGCCAGGTCTACGACGCTGGCGCTGGCTAGGGAGGCCAGGTCTATCGCGCCGGCACCAGCTAGGAAGACAATGTCTACGCTGCCGGCGCAGGCTTGAGAGGCCAGGTCTACCCCGCCGGCACCAGATTTGGAGGCCAGGTCTACTATACCTGCGCCGGCTAGGGAGGCAATGTTTACGCCACCGACGCCAGCTAGGGAGGCCAGGTCTACCCTGCCGGCGCCGGCTAGCGAGGCCAGGTCTATGACGCTGGCGCCCGCTAGCGAGGCAATGTCTCTGACGCCGACGACGGCTAGGGAGGCCAGGTCTACCCCGCCGGCGCCGGCTAAGGAGGCCACGTCTACCACGCCGGTGCCGGCTTGGGAAGCCAGGAATACAACGCCGGCGCCAGCAGGGAGGCCAGGTCTACCCCGCCGGCGCCGACTAGGGAGGCCAGGTCTACGACACCGGCGCCGGCAGGGAGTCCAGGTCTTCCTTGCCGGCCCCAGCAGGGTGTCTAGGTCTACCCCGCCGGCGTCGGCTACGGAGGTAATGTCTACGCCGCCGACGCCGGATAGGGAGGCCAGGTCTATGACGCTGGCGCCCGCTAGCGAGGCAATGTCTCTGACGCCGACGACGGCTAGGGAGCCCAGGTCTACGCTGCCGGCGCTGGCTTGGGAGGCCAGGTCTACCCTGCTGGCGCCGGCTACGGAGGCCAGGTCTACACCGCCGGCGCCGGCTTGGGAGGCCAGGTCTACTATACCGGCGCCGGCTAGGGAGGCCAGTTCTACGACGCCGGCGCCGGCTTGGGAAGCCAGGTCTACCCCGCCGGTGCCGGCTAGGGAGGCCAAGTCTACGCCACTGGCCACGTCAGGGAGGCCAGGTCTTCCTTGCCGGCGCCGGCAGGGTGTCCAGGTCTACCCCGCCAGCGCCGGCTAGGGAGGTAATGTCTACGCCGCCGACGCTGGCTAGGGAGGCCAGGTCTATGACGCCGGCGCCCGCTAGCGAGGCAATGTCTATGACGCCGAACCCGACTAGGGAGCCCAGGTCTACGCTGCCGGCGCTGGCTTGGGAGGCCAGGTCTACCCCGCCAGCGCCGGCAAGGAGGCCAGGTCTAACTCGCCGGCGCAGCTAGGGGGGCCAGGTCTACACCACCGGCGCCGGCTTGGGAGGCCACTTCTACCCCGCTGGTGCCGGCTAGCGAGGCCAGGTCTACCCCGCCTGCGCCGCCTAGAGAGGCCAGGTCTACGCCGACGGCGCAGGCTAGGGAAGCCAGGTCTACCGCGCCAGCGACGGCAGGGAGGCCAGATCTACCCTGCCGGTGCCGGGTAGGGAGGACAGGTCTACCGTCCGGCGCTGGGTAGGAAATCCAGGTCTACCCCAACGGCGCCAGTTACGAAGGCCAGGTCTACCGCGCCGGCGCCAGCTAGGGAGGCCAGGTCTACCCCGCCGGCGCTGGCACGGAGGCCAGGTCTACACCGCCGGCGCCGGTAGGTAGGCCAGCTCTACCCCGCCATCGCCGGCTAGGGAGGCCAGGTCTACCCTGCTGGCGCCGGCTAAGGAGGCCAGGTCTACCCCGCCGGCGCTGGCACGGAGGCCAGGTCTACACCGCCGGCGCCGGTAGGTAGGCCAGCTCTACCCCGCCATCGCCGGTTAGGGAGGCCAGGTTTACCCCGCTGGCGCCGGATTGCGGGCCAGGTCTACGCCCCCTGCGCAGGCTTGGGAGGCCAGGTCTACCCCGCCGGTGCCGGCAGGGAGGCCAGGTCTACCATGCCGGCGCCAGCTAGGGAGCACAGGTCTACGCCCCCTGCGCAGGCTTGGGAGGCCAGGTCTACCCCGCCGGCGCCGGCAGGGAGGCCAGGTCTACCCCGACGGCGCCGGCTACAGAGGCCAGGTCTACACCTCCAGCGCCGGTAGGGAGGCCAGGTTTACCATGCCGGCGCCAGCTAGGGAGGCCAGGTCTACCATGCCAGCGCCGGCTAGGGAGGCCAGGTCTACGCCGCCGGCGCCGGCTTGGGAGGCAAGCTCTACCCCGCCGGCGCCGGCTAGGGAGGCAATGTCTACATCGCCGACGGCGGCTAGGGAGGCCAGGTGTACCCCGCCGGCGACGGCAGGGAGGCCAGGTCTACCCCTCCGGCGCCGGCTAGGGAGGCAATGTCTACATCGCCGACGCCGGCTTGGGAGGCCAGGTCTACCTCGCCGCCGCCGGCAGGGAGGTCAGGTCTAACTCACCGGTGCCGGCTAGGGAGGCCAGGTCTACCCAGCCAACGCCGGCAGGGAGGCAAGGTCTACCCCGCCGGCGCCGGCTAGGGAGGCCAGGTCTACACCGCAGGCACAAGCTAGGGAGGCCAGCTCTATGATGCCAGCGCCGGCTTTGGAGGCCAGGTCTACACCGCAGGCGCAAGCTTGAGAGGCCAGGTCTACCCCGCCAACGCCGGCAGGGAGGCCATGTCTACGCCACCGGCGCCGGCAGGGAGCCCAGGTCTTCTATGCGGGAGACGACAGGGTGTCCACGTCTACCAGGCTGGCGCTGGCTAGGGAGGCAATGTCTACGCCGCCGACGCTGGCTAGGGAGGCCAGTTCCAAGACGACGACACCAGCTTGGGAGCCCAGGTCTACCCCACTGGCGCCAGCTTTGGAGGCCAGGTCTACCCCGCCGGCGCCGGCTATGGAGGCCAGTTCTACCCCGCCGGCGTCGGCATGGAGTCCAGGTCTACCCCGCCGGAGCCAGCTAGGGAGGCCAGGTCTATCCCGCCGGTGCCGGCTAGGAAGACAATGTATACGCAGCCGGTGCCAGCTAGGGAGGCCAGGTCTTCCCCGCTGGCGCGGGCTAGGGAGGCCAGGTCTACCCCATGGCATCGGCTAGAGAGGCCAGGTCTATCCCGCCGGCGCCGGATAGGAAGAAAATTTCTACGCTGGCAATGCCGGCTTGTGAGGCCAGGTCTACTCCGCCGGCGCCGGCAGGGAGGCCCGGTCTACCCCTCCGTCGCCGGATATGGAGGCCAGGTCTACCCCGCCGGTGCCGGCTAAGGAGGCAATGTCTACCCCACCGGCGCCGGCTTGGGATGCCAATTCTACTCTACCGGAGCCGGCAGAGAGGCCAGGTCTTCCTTGCCAGCGCCGGCAGAGTGTCCAGGTCTACCCCGCTGGGTACGTCTAGGGAGGCAATGTCTACGCCGCCGACGCCGGCTAGCGAGGCAATGTCTATGACGCCGACGACGGCTAGGGAGGCCAGGTCTACTATATCGGCGCCGGCTAGGGAGGCAATGCCTACGCCGCCGACGCCGGCCAGGGAGGCCAGGTCTACCACGCAGGCGTGGCTAGGGAGGCCAGGTCTACCCCGCCGGCACCGTATAGGGAGGCCATGTCTACGACGCTGGCGCCGGCAGAGAGGCGAGGTCTACCCTGCCAATGCCAGCTAGGGAGGCCATGTCTACGCAGCTGGCGCCGGCTTGAGACGCCAGGTCTACCCTGACAGCGCCGGATTGGGAGGTCAGGTCTACCGCACTGGCGCCGGCTTGGGAGGCCAGGTCTACCCTGACGGCGCCGGCTAGCGAGGCAATGTCTACGCTGGCACGCCCGCTAAAGGAGGCCAGGTCTACCCCGCCAGCGCCGGCTAGGGAGGCAATGTCTACGCGTCCGACGCCGGCTAGGGAGGCCAGATCTACCCAGCTGGCGCCGGCTTGGGAGGCAAGGTCTATCCCGCCAGGGCCGGCTTGTAAAGCCAGGTCTACCCCGCCGGCTCCGGATAGGGAGGCCAGGTCTATGATGCCGGCGCCGGCTTGGGAGGCCCGGTCTACCCCGCCGTTCACCGGATATGGAGGCCAGGTCTACCCCGCCGGCGCCGGCTAAGGAGGCCATGTCTACCCCGCCGGCGCCAGTTTGGGAGGTCAGGTCTACCACGCTGGCACAGATAGGGGGCCAGGTCTACCCCGCCGGAGACGGCTAGCGAGTCCAGGTCTAATATACCGGCGCCGGCTAGGAAGGCCAGGTCTATGCCGCCGGCGCCGGCTTGGGAGGCCAGGTCCACCACGCTGGTGCCGGTTAGCGAAGCCAGGTCTACCCGGCCTGCGCCGCCTAGAGAGGCCAGGTATTCGCCGCCGGTGCCGGATAGGGGAGCCAGTTCTATCTCGCAGGCACAGGCTAGGAAGACAACGTCTACGCCGCCGGCGCCGGCTTGTGAGTCAGGTCTACCATGCCGTCGCCAGCTAGGGAGGCCAGGTCTACACCACCGGCGCCGGCTTGGGAGGCCAGGACTACCCCGTCGGCGCCGGCAGGGAGGCCAGGTCTACCACGCCAGCGCCGGCTAGGGAGACCAGGTCTACCCCGCCGGCGCCGGCTAGGAAGACAATGTATATGCAGCCGGCGCCAGCTAGGGAGGCCAGGTCTACAACACCAGCGCCAGCTAGGGAGGCCAGGTCTACGCCGCCAGCGCCGGCTTGGGAGGCCAGGTCTATACTGCCGGCGCCGGCAGGGAGGCCAAGTCTACCCGACCTGCGCCGTCTAGGGAGGCAATGTCTACGCCGCCGACGCGGGCTAGGGAGGCCAGGTCTATGCCACCAGCGCGGGCTTGGGAGGCCAGGTCTAATATCCCGCCGCTGGCAGGGAGGCTACGTCTTCCTTGTCGGCGCCGGCTAGGGAGGAAATGTCTATGCCACCGAAGCCGGCTAGGGTGGCCAGGTCTATGACACTGGCGCCGGCAGGGAGGCCAGGTCTACGCCGCCGGCACCGGCTAGAGAGGCCAGCTCTACGACGTCGGCGCTGGTTTGAAAAGCCAGGTCTACCCCGCCGGCGCTGCCAGGGAGGCCAGGTCTATCCCGCAGGGGCCGGCTATGGAGGCCAGGTCTACCCCGCAGACACCGGCAAGGGATGCAATGTCTACGCCTTCGACGCCGGCTAGGCAGCCCAGGTCTACGCCGCCGGCGCTGGCTTGGGTGGCCAGGTCTACCCCGCCGGCACCGGCAGGGAGGCCAGGTCCACCCTGCCGGCGCCGGCTAGGGAGGCCAGGTCCATCCCGCTGGCGCCGGCAGGGAGTCCAGGTCTACACTGCAGGCGCCGGTAAGGAGGCCAGGTCTACCACGCCGGCGCCGGCTTGGGAGGCCAGGTCTACCCCTCTGGCGCCAGCAGGGAGGCCAGATCTACACCGCTGGCGCCGGCAAGCGAGGAAATGTGTACGCCGCCGATGCCGGCTAGGGAGGCCAGGGATCCCCTGCCGCCACCGGGTACGGAGGCCAGGTCTACCCCGCCGGCACCGGCTACGGAGGCCAGGTCTAACCCGCCGGCGCCAGCTAGTGAGGCCAAGTCTACCCGACCTGCGCCGCCTAGGGAGGCAATGTCTACGCCGCCGACGCCGGCTAGGGAGGCCAGGTCTACGACGCCGGCACCGGCTTGGTTGGTCAGGTCTACCCCTCGGCGCTGGCAGGGAGGCCAGGTCTAGCCTGCCGTCGCCGGATATGGAGGCCAGGTCTACTCCGCCGGCGACGGCTAAGGAGGCCATTTCTACACCGCCGGTGCCGGCTTGGGAGGTCAGGTCTACCACGCCAGCGCCGGGCAGGGAGGCCAGGTCTACACCGCCGGCGCCGGCTACCGAGGCCAAGTCTACCCCACCGGCGCCGGCTTGGGATTCCAGGTCTACTATACCGGCGCCGGCTAGGGAGGCAATGTGTACGCCGTAGACGCCGGCTAGGGAGGCCAGGTCTACCCCGTGGGCGCATGCAGGGAGGCCAGGTCTATCGCGCCGGCGCCAGCTAGGAAGACAATGTCTACGCTGCCGGCGCAGGCTTGAGAGGCCATGTCTACCCCGCCGGCGCCGGATTTGGAGGCCAGGTCTACTATACCGGCGCCGGCTAGGGAGGCAATATCTACGCCACCGATGCCAGCTAGGGAGGCCAGATCTACCCTGCCAGCGCCGCCTAGAGAGGCCAGGTCTAACCTGCTGGCGCCGGCAAGGGAGTTAATATCTACGCTGCCGACGCCAGCTAGGGAGGCCAGGTCTACCCCGCCGGCGCCTGTAGGTGGTTAGGGTCTGGCGGCCGGAAGATGTCGCGCTCTACGGAAAGATGGAGCACCTCTCCTAAGAGCCAATCACCTTTAGTTTATGATGTAAGCAGGCGGAAGTGACGTTGTAAACCATAGCTATATAAAGCTGTGTTACTCATCAATAAACGCCATTTGCCATCCACCATATTGGTGTCTGTGAGCCGATGGCCCGAGCGGCCCGGGGTTGGTCGCCGTGCCGTTCCTGAACCAGGTCACCGCGCCTATGAAGGCAACAAGTGGTGCCGAAACCCGGGAATCATCGCCTGGACGGGTGAACGGCGGCCGGAGCGGCAGGACCAGCCCGGCGGGGAGGACGCTCCCGGACCAACAAGGAGGATGGAAGCCCTTGTGAAGGTCGTATCACAATTACATAAGCAATGGGGTATTGATTGTAAACCCAAAGATTTTACTCTCGCCGTTGCGAGGCTCTTACAAATAGGGGTCATTGACCAGCCGGTGGATATTCTCCACCCTGAAGTGTGGGATAAGTGTACTAAAGCGTTAGCCGAGGAGACGATGTCCTCGGGTTGTGGGAAAAACCTTAAGTCTTGGGGGAAAGTCGTACAAGCTCTGCAAAAGGCCATACAAGAGCAGGAGACCTGGGTGGCAGCAGGGACTGTTTGTTGGTCACCCCGAAAGTAGGAGTCGGGGCAGCCACACAGACTCCGCTCCCCCCAGACGGTGGCAATTCTGCTGAGCCTAAAAACTTGCGAGAGGGCGATACGCCCCCCAAATCCCCGAACCCCGACCCGCTTACAGACGGACAGAATCAAGCAAAATCCTTCTGGGGTGGGTTAGCCGAGGAGGCCAGAGGTGCCGCGGGGAAATCAGAGTCTGAGGACGTCTGGGCTAGACTACCGCCCTATGCGCCCCAAAATGGCGCCGAGCAGCAAGGGGGAGGGCGGGGCGAGGACGCCGCCGGCGGGAACAGGAGGGAAGCGCTAGAACTAACAAGCGCCTGCAAACGGGAAGGGGAGGAGAACGAGAAGGAGAAAAGTGGTGGGGACAACCGGGAAGGGAAGGGGAGCGTGAGTGATGGGTGGAGGGCCAATCAGAACGGCCATCTGAAGAAATGCCCTTATAGGGCAAACACCCCCCCTAGTAGAAGGCGGGGCGAGCCAAGAGGGGGGGAACAGCCCGCCCGCAAGGGAAGTGGGCGGGGCCGGAGCCCAACAAAAAAGTATCGGAGCCCGGAAGTAACCAGTCAGTCGAGTTCTGATTCCGGATCAGACACTAGCTGGGACGAGTGGCTCGCAACCGATCCAAATTCAGAGGGGGAGGAAGCGGAGGTAAACAAGGTTAAAAACCAAAATATCCCCATCCGCCATAAAGAGGGGCCGCGAGGGGGAAAAATTCCTCTCACGGATTGGAAAAAAATAAAGATTGCGTGTGCCGATTGGGCCCCATCGGCCACGCTAGCGTTCCCGGTCCGGGTGACGGACGGGGGACAAAGGGTCTATTCGCCAATAAACCCTAAGGATATACAAGCGATTGTTAAAGCAATTGCGGACAAAGGGCTTAATTCTGCCATGGTCTCCACCCTCATAGATGGGGTTTTCGGAGGAGATGACATGCTCCCATTCGATATAAAACAGACTTGTAGATTGATTTTTGATGGGGCAGGGATGATTGTTTTTAAACAAGAATGGGAGGACAACTGTACGAAACAACTAGCCCAAGTAACTGGGGCAGATCACCCACTACATGGCTCCAGCCTGCAGCGACTAATGGGTACAGACCCAACAATGATTACCCCCCAGGCACAAGCCCAAGGCCTGCGGGCCCATGAAGTTACGGCAACTACTCGTGCAGCTAGAGAAGCTATTCGCACAGCCTCTAGAGTTATCGCCAAGCCATCGCCATGGTCTACAATAAAACAAAATGAAAGTGAAAGCTTTACACAATTTGCGGATCGCCTCCAAGCAGCGGTCGACTCCTCGACCCTACCCGCGGAAGCAAAAGGTCCGGTCGTTGCAGACTGCTTACGTCAGCAGTGTAATTCAAAAACCAAAGAAATCCTACGATCGCTACCGGTGGGGTCAAGTATCGCGGACATGATTAAGCATGTCATGAAAGAAGAGCATCTGGCCCCGATTCAGGCGGCTGTTCGCACCGCTATAGCTAATGTGATGGCATGTTTTAGATGTGGCCAGGCGGGCCACGTGGTGGCAAACTGCCCCCGACTGGGGGACCCGCCAACAGCGCCCCCCCCGCGCCAAAATCAATCCAGAGGACCGTGTTGGGCCTGTGGAAAGAAAGGACATTTCGCTAAGGATTGCAGATCTAAAACCCAGGGAAACGGGGGGGGGAGAGGGCACTCGGGCCGCGCACGACCCTCTCCCACTTGGGACATGAGGCGGCCCAACTATGCCAACCCCGGGTGGGGCGAGGCGCTCCCGAACCCGCTGCCCCCTCGAGAAGCGACCAACTTCATGGTCCAACCAATGGTCCAGCCCAATCAGCCCCTATCACAGGGACAACAAGGACTACCCCTTGGGGGCGAGACCCCAGGGTGGCCCTGGCAGTAAAGTGTGACAACCCGCCAGTGGTATGGGGGATCTGTTCCCTCTATAATATCTCAAATGACACCACCATTAGTGTTCCCTTCTTGATTGACACCGGAGCAGATGTTACAGTTATTCCTGAGACAAATTGGCCCCCACGCTGGAAATTGGAAGACGCCCCCATGGTGGGTGGAGTCGGGGGATTAACCCGAGCTCGGAAGAGTGCTCAATTGGTAGCTCAATTTCACGCTCCACACTGAAAAGGGACCAGAGAAAACCATCACCCTTTTCCCATATGTCATGTCAGGAGTCCCACCCCTGCTGGGGAGGGACGCTCTAGCCCTGCTAAAAGCCAGAGTGACAAATTTACCCTAAGGGCCACTGCCGCACACCCACTTCCACCAATTAAGCTGACGTGGAAATCTTCCGACCCAGTGTGGGTCGAGCAGTGGCCCCTATCGAAGCCTCGAATGGACGCTCTTTTTGAGCTAATTGACCGCGAACTACAGCGAGGTCACATAGAGCCTTCCACTAGCCCGTGGAACACCCCAGTTTTCGTAATACCCAAACGAACTGGCGAAGGGTTTCGTCTCCTCCATGACCTGCGTGAAGTAAACAAGACAATCCAACCAATGGGTCCTGTCCAAACGCTGTTGCCTATGAACTCTATGATACCGGAAGGACAACCTTGTGCTGTCCTTGATATTAAGGACTGTTTCTTCTCGATACCCCTGCATGAGGAGGACAAGGAGCGGTTTGCTTTTTCCGTCGTGTTCCCAAACAGCCAACGCCCCAACCTACGCTTCCAGTGGAAAGTGCTGCCCCAAGGAATGATCAACTCACCCACTATCTGCCAGATTAGGGTGGATCGGGCATTGGCACCAGTCCGGCGCAGTAACCCGACTGCGACTATCATTCAATACATGGATGATATTTTAATTGCTGCACCATCAGGAAGTCAGGTAGACCAGCTAGTGTCCACGGTTTCAGAAACTCTAAAAACAAACGGGTTCGAAATTGCAAGCGCGAAAATTAAAAGAGGACCATGCGTAAGTTTTTTGGGAGTGGAGATCACAAGTTCTTATGTAACCCCCCCCCAAATAAAAATCCGTCGGAACATTAAGACACTCCATGATATGCAACAGTTAGTGGGGTCCTTGCAATGGCTCCGCAACATTGTTTTGATCCCTCCCGAAATCATGGCCCCCCTGTACGATCTTTTGAAAGGAAAGAACCCATGGGAACAAAAAACTCTGACGATAGAAGCAACGAACTCTCTCGACTTTATCGAGCAACAGGTGTCATCAAGCACGCTCGCCAGGTGGAACCCGAATATACTACTTGATCTGTATGTACACTTCACGGCGGGGGGGGGGGAGTAGGAGCATTAGCCCAGGGCCCCCCTGAGAAAGCCCAGCCAGTACAATGGATAGTCCTAGGAAAAACGTCACGTGCATTTTCTCCAGGAGTCGAGTGCCTTGGTAACCTCATCATGAAAGGCAGAAAACTCGCCCTAAGGCACTTAGGCATCGAACCCGCCAGGATATACCTACCCTTCCGCAAACAGCTTCCAACGCAATCAGTGGCGATGTCAGAGTATCTGGCCATAGCTCTCGTCGGATTTGGTGGAGAAGTCCGGTACGCCACAAAGCCCCCCTGGGCTCAAATGCTGACAATTGTCAACATCGACCTTCCACGGAAGATCATGGACCGGCCCCAACCGGGACCAACGGTCTTCACAGACGCATCCTCAGCGACCTCAACCGCGGCAGTAGTATGGCAATCGGGAGGAGAATGGCACTGCATTAAAATGACCGATTGTGCTCTTTCAGTCCAGCAGCTAGAAGCGATGGCCGTAGTACTAGCGTGCGGACTGTTCCCAGCAGAACACCTTAACATAGTAACTGATTCGATGTTTGTGGCCAAACTTTGCTTGGCCACGTCGGGGCCCGGCGTGTCAACATCCACAACAGCCCTAATGCTGGAAGAAGCACTTTTTTCTCGAAAGGGCACTATATCGGTCATCCATGTCAACAGCCACAGCCCAATTAAAGGGTTTTTCCAAACGGGTAACGACAAAGCAGACGCCGCTGCAAAAGGATTGTGGACACTAAGAGATGCCCGTCAGCTACATGAGTCTCTCCACATCGGAGCAAAAGCGTTAGTAAAGAGATGCGGGATCTCAGTCACTGACGCAAAACACATAGTAGCTACATGTCCCCACTGTCAGAAAGCACCACTGTGGTCCAGCAGGGTGAACCCCAGAGGTCTTAAAGCCTCCGAGGTGTGGCAGACGGATTTTACACTCTGCCAGTTGCTAAAACCTCGAGCGTGGCTAGCGGTAACTGTAGACACATATAGCGGGGTGATTGTAGCCACTCAACACCTTAAGACTGACTCCAAAACAACCATCCAACGTTGGCTGACAGCCATGGCGTGGCTTGGCGTCCCTAATCAGATCAAAATGGACAACGGTCCAAATTTTGTTTCTAAATCAGTTCAGGCATTTGCTCTGAAATGGGGTATTACCCTAACACACGGCATCCCGTATAATAGCACGGGACAAGCCATAGTAGAACGAGCGAATCAAACTCTGAAATCTAAATTGGAGGTATTGGCAAAACCAGAAGGTTTTGTCAACGCCATTCCCCCGGGAGACCAAGCACGCCTACTAGCAACTGCTCTACTAGCACTGAGTCAATTCCCCAGGGGGGAGGAGGTGAATAGCCCCACCCAAAAACATTGGGCCACTCGAGCACTAGAAGAAGGCCCGTTGGTCATAATTAGAAATGAGCTGGGAGAATGGGAACAAGGGTGGAAACTGGTTCTGACAGGGCGAGGGTATGCCGCTGTCAAAAAAGATGGTAGAGTTAAGTGGTGCCCGCTTAAGTCTATCAAACCAGACCTTCAGAATAAAACTAATGAAAACTGTGAGTTTTTGTTCACAGGACCGGATCATCGGACACCCCCGTAACCCGTACATCCCAGTAACAAGAGAAAACGACAAGTCGGCAAGCGTCCTGTCCAAGCCAGGAAATTCCGCACTGGCAGAATCCAGACAACGGCAAGATAGCCTCCACAGAAGGGGGCTGCGAGGCCTTTGTGTGATTTTGATTTTAGAGCTTATCACCATAGAACAGGTAAAGTCAAGTCACCTTCACCACCAGCCCGTTTAAATGGTCCCTCCTTCGATGTGAGGATCACCAAGTTATCGCAACTCAAATAACATCAGGCGCACCAAGTTTTACTGCCTCTCTGTGTAAGCTTGTCCCGAGAGACCGGTGTTGGGAATACTTAGGTTTCTATATGTGCCCCAGCTCGAGTCCTGGGAAGGGATATTGTAACCTCCCTAACCAATATTATTGTGGTTATTGGGGATGTGAGACCATAGCCCCTACTTGGATACCGGGTGATGGTACAGACAGATACCTAAAGGTCCAGTGGGGTCCATATGGGTGCATTCCACCGCAAGCATGGAAAGGACGTGGAAATTGTCGATACCTCTTCTTAAATGTTACCAAGCCCCAAGAAGACAGTTGGCTATTTGGAAGAATGTGGGGAATAAGATACACAGAACCAGGGACAGACAAGGGTGGCTTAATCCTCATAAAAAAGGAAGTTGTCCCGAATGATCCGCTGCCAGTAGGCCCCAACCAAGTATTGGTTAATGAAGTATTCCCGACTATTCCCAAGCATCACTATGTGTCTACCGATACCACCAACCAGGTAACAGTAACAGAAAGTTACGCTACCACACCTATAACGACACGCAGTTACGCTACCACACCTATAGCGACACACACCACCAAAATCCCTTATAGAAATCCTCTCTGGAAAATGATGCAAGCTAGTTACCAAGTATTGAACAAAACAAATCCGAATCTTACAGAGCATTGTTGGTTATGCTACGGGATAAAACCACCCTTTTATGAGGCCGTAGGAGTAAGTGACATACCTATACGGGTAAATGGTCCAAATCCAGCCCAGTGTATATGGGACACAGATAAACAAGGCATTACATTGTCACAAGTGGTAGGAAGTGGCGCGTGTGTAGGCAGAGTCCCAAAGCACAGAGAACAACTGTGTGTTAATAAGACACAACATAAAACCCCTGCAAAGTGGTTAATACCGGCCAAAAATGCCAAGTGGGTTTGTTCTACTATTGGAGTTACACCTTGTTTGTCGCTAGAAAAATTTAATGAGTCCTCAGAATATTGTGTCCAAGTGTCTATAGTCCCTAAAATATTTTACCATTCTGAAGAATTTGTCTATGACTCACAGATTACCCCAGAACATCATCTGTCAAAACGAGAACCCTTTACAGCGCTAACGGTAGCTACTCTAATGATGATAGGAGGCGCGGGAATAGGTACAGGAGTAGCATCCTTGGTGCAACAGAGTAAAGAATTCAGCGCCTTGAGGGCGGCGGTAGATGAGGACCTGGCTAGAATTGAACAATCGATAAGCGCATTAGAACAATCAATTAGATCATTATCTGAGGTAGTACTACAAAATCGAAGAGGATTAGACCTGATGTTCTTACAGCAAGCTGGGGTGTGCGCTGCATTAAGAGAAGAGTGTTGTGTATATGCGGACCACACCGGAATAGTGAGAGACACTATGGCCAAACTGCGAGAAGGATTAGAAAAACGGAAACGGGAACGAGAGGCACAACAAAGTTGGTTTGCATCATGGTTTAACCATTCACCGTGGTTAACTACCCTGATATCTACCTTGATAGGGCCGATCGTAATGATCATGATAGCACTGATCTTTGGACCCTGCATACTGAATAAGCTCGTGTCGTTTGTCAAGAGCCGACTAGAGAAGGTTAACATTATGCTGGTAGAACACCAGCAACTGCTTTAAGAATGTACCCACTCAGTGTTACCCCCAGTTATCCCCAAGTTACACCCCATTGTTACCAGTCACCCTCTAACTTCCACCCGTTCACTGTGCCTTATGTTTTTTTATTCAAGTTTATGACATATACTTTTTAAGATTGTTATAAAGTATAGAATAAGAATAAAACCAGAATTTTTTAGGATTGTTATATTTTAGCTAATTTAGTGATGCATAGGGAGGGGGGAAAATGTAGGTGGTTAGGGTCTGGCGGCCGGAAGATGTCGCGCTGTACGGAAAGATAGAGCCCCTCTCCTAAGAGCCAATAAGCTTTAGTTTATGATGTAAGCAGGCGGAAGTGACGTTGTAAACCCTAGCTATATAAAGCTGTGTTACTCATCAATAAACGCCATTTGCCATCCACCATATTGGTGTCTGTGAGCCGATGGCCCGAACGGCCCGGGGTTGGTCGCCGTGCCGTTCCTGAAGCAGGTCACCACGCCTATGAAGGCAACAGGCGCCGGCTAAGGAGGCCAGGTCTACCCCGCCGGCGCCGGCTACGGAGGCCAGGTCTACCCCGCCAGCGCCGGCAGGGAGGCCAGGTCTATCCCGCCGGCGTCGGCTAGGAAGACAATATCTACGCTGCTGACGCCGGCTAGGGAGGCCAGATCTACACCGCTGGCGCAGGCTAGGGAGGCCAGGTCTACGCCGCTGGTGCCGGCTTGGAAGGCCAGGTCTTCCCCGCCGGCGCCGGCTTTGGAGGCCAGGTCTACCCCGCCAGCGCCGGCTTGGGAGGCCAAGTCTACAACGCCGGCGCCAGCAGGGAGGCTAGGTCTACCATGTTGGCAAGGCTAGGGAGGCCAGGTCTACCCCGCTGGCGCCAGATAGAGAGGCCAGGTCTATCCCGCCGGCGCCGGCTAGGAAGACAATGTCTACGCCGCCGGCGCCGGCTTGGGAGGCCATGTCTACCCCGCCGGCACCGGCAGTGAGGCCAGTTCTACCACGCTGGTGCCGGCTAGGGAGGCCAGGTCTTCCCCGCCGCCGCCGGCTAGGGAGGCCAGGTCTACCCCGCCGGCGCCGGCTAGGAAGACAATGTATACGCAGCCGGCGCCAGCTAGGGAGGCCAGGTCTACAACACCGGCGCCAGCTTGGGAGGAAAGGACTACCATGCCAGCACCGGCTAGGGAGGCCAGGTCTACGCTGCCGGTGCCGGCTTGGGAGGCCAGGTCTACCCCGCCGGTGCCGGCAGAGAGGCCAGGTCTACCACGCCAGCGCCGGCAAGGGAGACCAGGTCTACCCTGCCGGCGCTGGCTACGGAGGACAGGTCTATCCCGCCGGCGCCGGCTAGGAAGATAATGTATACGCAGCTGGCGCCAGCTAGAGAGGCCAGGTCTACAACACCGGAGCCAGCTTGGGAGGCCAGGACTACCATGCTAGCACCGGCTAGGGAGGCCACATCTACGCCGCCGGCGCCAGCTTGGGAGGCCAGGTCTACCCTGACGGCGCTGGCAGGGAGGCCAGGTCTACCCCGCCGGCGCCGGCTAGGGAGTCCAGGTCTACAATGCCGGCACCAGCTACGGAGGCCAGGTCTAACTCGCTGGCGCCGGCTTGGGAGGCCAGGACTACAACGCTGGCGCCAGCAGGGAGGCTAGGTCTACCACGCTGGCGCGGCTAGGGAGGCCAGTTCTACGCCGCCCGCGCCGGCTAGGGAGGCCAGGTCTACACCGCCGGCGTCGGCAGGGAGGCCAGGTCTACGCCGCTGGTGCCGGCTAGGGAGGCCGGGTCTATCCCGCCGGTGCCGGCTAGGAAGACAATGTCTACTCTGCAGGCGCAGGCTTGAGAGGCCAGGTCTACCCTGCCTGCGCCGCCTAGGGAGGCCAGTTCTACCCCGCCGGCGCCGGCAGGGAGGACAGGTCTAACTCGCTGGCCCCAGCTTGGGAGGCCAGGTCTACCCCGCTGGCACTGGCAGGGAGGCAATGTCTACTTCGACGGCACCGGCTACGGAGGCCAGGTCTACCCCGCCGGCGCCGGCTACGGAGGCCAGGTCTATCCCGCCGGTGCTGGCTAGGAAGACAATGTATACGCAGCCGGCGCCAGGTAGGGAGGCCAGGTCTACACCACCGGCGCCGGCTTGGGAGGGCAGGACTACCTTGCCAGCGCCGGCGAGAGAGGCCAGGTCTACGCCGCCGGCGCCGGCTTGGGAGGCCAGGTCTACCCCGCCGGCGCCGGCAGGGAGGCCAGGTCTACGCCGCCTGCGCTGGCTAGGGAGGCCAGGTCTACCCCGCCGGTGCCTGCTACGGAGGCCAGGTCTATTCCACGGGCGCCGGCTAGGAAGAAAATGTATACGCTGGCGGCGCCAGCTAGGGAGGCCAGGTCTACGCCGCCGGCGCTGGCTTGGGAGGCCAGGTCTAGCCCGCTGGCGCCGGCTTGGGAGGCCAGGTCTACCCCGCCGGCGCCGGCAGGGAGGACAGGTCTTCCTTGCCGGCGCCGGCAGGGTGTTCAGGTCTAACCCACAGGCGCCGGCTAGTAAGGCCAGGTCTATCCCGCCGGTGCCGGCTAGGAAGACAATGTATACGCAGCTGGCGCCAGCTAGGTAGGCCCAGTCTACACCACCGGCGCCGGCTTGGGAGGCCAGGTCTACCCCGCCAGCGCCGGCTTGGGAGGTCAGGTCTACCCCGCCGGCGCCTGCTACGGAGGCCACGTCTATCACGCCGCTGCCGGCTAGGAAGACAATGTATACGCAGGCGGCGCCAGCTAGGGAGGCCAGGTCTAAACCACCGGCGCTGGCTCCGGAGGACATGTCTACCCCACCGCCGGCGGCTTGGGATGCCAAGTCTACTATTCCGGCGCCAGCTAGGGAGGCCAGGTCTACTTTGCGGTCGCCGGATATGGAGGCCAGGTCTAACCCGCCGGCGCCGGCTAGGGAGGCCAGGTCTACCAAGCCGGCGCCGGATAGGGAGGACATGTCTATGCCGCCAGAGCCGGCTTGGGAGGCCAGGTCTACAACGCCGGCGCCAGCAGGGAGGCTAGGTCTACCCCACCGGCGCCGGCAGGGAGGCCAGGTCTACCCCGCCGGCGCCGGCTAAGGAGGCCACGTCTACCTCGCCGGTGCCGGCTTGGGAGGCCAGTTCTACGCCCCTGACACCGGCAGGGAGGCCAGGTGTACCACCTCGGAGCCGGCTAGGGAGGCCAGTTCTACCCCGCCGGCGACGGCAGGGAGGACAGGTCTAACTCGCTGGCCCCAGCTTGGGAGGCCGGGTCTACCCCGCCGGCGGCAGCTAGGGAGGCCATGTCTACCCGGCGTGCGCCGCCTAGATAGGACAGGTCTACCCGGCTGCCGCCGCCTAGAGAGTCCAGGTCTACCCCGCCGGCACCGGCTACGGAGTCCAGGTCTATCCCGCCGGTGCTGGCTAGGAAGACAATGTATACGCAGCCGGCGCCAGGTAGGGAGGCCAGGTCTACACCACCGGCGCCGGCTTGGGAGGGCAGGACTACCATGCCAGCGCCGGCGAGGGAGGCCAGGTCTACGCCGCCGGCGCCGGCTTGGGAGGCCAGGTCTACCCCGCCGGCGCCGGCAGGGAGGCCAGGTCTACGCCGCCTGCGCCGGCTAGGGAGGCCAGGTCTACCCCGCCGGTGCCTGCTACGGAGGCCAGGTCTATCCCACGGGCGCCGGCTAGGAAGAAAATGTATACGCTGGCGGTGCCAGCTAGGGAGTCCAGGTCTACGCCGCCGGCGCTGGCTTGGGAGGCCAGGTCTAGCCCGCTGGCGCCGGCTTGGGAGGCCAGGTCTACCCCGCTGGCGCCGGCAGGGAGGCCAGGTCGACCACGCCAGCGCCAGCTATGGAGGCAATGACTATGCCGCCGAGGCCTGATAGGGATGCCAGGTCTACGCTGCTGGCGGCGGCTTGGTTGGCCAGGTCTACCATGTCGGCGGCGGCAGGTAGGCCAGGTCTAACTCGCTCGCAGCGGCTTGGGAGGCCTGGTCTAACCCGCCGGCGCCAGCTAGGGCGGGCAAGTCTACCCGGCCTGCGCTGACTAGAGAGGACAGGTCTACCCGGCCACCGCTGATTAGAGAGGCCAGGTCTACCCCGCCGGCCCGGCTTGGGAGGCCAAGTCTACCACGTTGGCGCCGGCAAGGGAGGCCAGGTCTACGCCGCTGCGCCGGCTTGGGAGGCCAGGTCTACCCCGCCGGCGCCGGCAGGGAGGCCAGGTCTATGCCGCCTGCGCCGGCTAGGGAGGCCAGGCCTACCCCAGCGCCGCCAGCAGGTAGTCCAGGTATACCCCGCCGGCGCCGGATATGGAGGCCAGGTCTACCGCGCCTGCGCCGGCTAGGGAGGCCAAGTCTACCCCGCCGGCGCCGGCAGGGAGGACAGGTCTAACTCGCTGGCACCGGCTACGGAGTCCCGGTCTAACCCGCCAGCGCCAGCTAGGCAGGTCACGTCTACCTGGCCTGCGACGCCTAGAGAGGCCAGTTCTACCCCGCCGGCGCCGGCTACGGAGGCCAGGTCTATCCCTCCGGAGCCGACTAGGGAGGCCAGGTCTACGCCACCGGCGCCGGCTACGGAGGCCAGGTCCACACCGCCGTCGCCGGATAAGGAGGCCAGGTCTACCATGCCGGCGGTGCCTAGGGAGGCCAGGTCTACCCCGCCGGCGCCGACTAGGGAGGCCAGATCTACGCCACCGGCTCTAGCAGGGAGGCCTGGTCTTCCTTGCCGGCGCCGGCAGGGTGTTCAGGTGTAACCCGCCGGCGCCGCAGGGAGTCCAGGTCTACCCCGTCGTCGCCGGATATGGAGGCCAGGTCTACCCGGCCAGTGCCGGCTAAGGAGGCCATGTCTACCCCACCGGTGCCGGCTTGGGAGGCCAGTTCTACGCAGCCAGCGCCAGCTAGGGAGGCCAGGTCTACACCACCGGAACCGGCTTGGGAGTCCAGGTCTACGCTGCCGGCGCTGGCTTGGGAGGCCAGGTCTACCCATCCGGCGCCGGCAGGGAGGCCACGTCTACCATGCCAGCGCTGGCTACGGAGGCCAGGTCTACCGCGCCTGCGCCGGCTTGGGAGGCCAGGTCTACGCGGCCGGCGCCGGCTAGGGAGGCCAAGTCTACCCCGCCGGCGTTGGCTTGGGAGGCCAGGTCTACCCCGCCGGCGCCGGCAGGGAGTCCAGGTCTACGACGCCGACGCCGGCTTTGTTGGTTCAGGTCTACCCCGCCGGCGCCAGCAGGGAGGCCAGGTCTGCGACGCCGACGCCGGCTACGGAGTCCAGGTCTACCACGCCAGTGCCGGCAGGGAGGCCAGGTCTACACTGCCGGTGCCGGCTAGCGAGGCAATGTCTACGCCGCCGAAGCCAGCTAGGGAGGCCAGCTCTATGACGCCGGTGCCGGATTGGGAGGCCAGGTCAACCCAGCCGGCGCCAGCAGGGAGGACAGGTCTACTTCGACGGCACCGGCTACGGAGGCCAGGTCTAACCCGCTGGCGCCAGCTAGGGAGGCCAAGTCTACCCGGTCTGCGCCGCCTATAGAGGACAGGTCTACCTGGCGGCCTCCGCCGCCTAGAGAGGCCAGGTCTACCCCGCCAGCGCCGGCTTGGGAGGTCAGGTCTACCACGTTGGCGCCAGCTAGGGAGGACAGGTCTACCCCGCCGGCGCCGGCAGGGAGTCCAGGTCAACCACGACAGTGCCGGATATGGAGGCCAGGACTACGCCGCCGACGCCTGCTAAGGAGGCCATGTCTACACCGCTGGCGCCGGCTAGGGAGGCCAGGTCTTCCCCGCCGGCGCCGGCTAGTGAGGCCAGGTCTACTATAGCGGCACCGACTAGGGAGGCCAGGTCTACGCCGCCGACGCCGCCTAGGGTGGCCAGGTCTATGACGCTGACACCGGCTTTGGAGGCCAGGTCTAATCCGCCGGCGCTGGCTAGCGAGGCAATGTCTATGACACTGACCACGGCTAGGGAGGCCTGGTCTATGCCGCCGGCGCCGGCTTGGGAGGCCAGGTCTACCCCGCCTGCACCAGCTACGGTGGCCCGGTCTACCACGCCGCCGCCGGCTTCGGAGTCCAGTTCTACCCCGCCGGCGCCGGCAGGGAGGCCAGGTCTTCCTTGCCGGCGCCGGCTAGGGAGGCCATGTCTACCCGGCCTGCACCGCCTAGAGAGGCCAGGTCTACCCCGCCGGCGCCGGCAGGGAGTCCAGGTCTCCCACGACAGCGCCGGATATGGAGGCCAGGTCTCCCCCACCGGCGCCGGCAGGGAGGCCAGGTCTACTATACCGGCGCCGGCTATGGAGGCCAGTTCTAGGCTGCCGGTGCCGGCTTGGGAGGCGAGGTCTACACCGCCGGACAAGGCAGGGAGGCCAGGTATACGCCGCCGGCGCTGGCTAGGGAGGCCACGTCTACGCCACTGGCGCCGGCTTGAGAGGCCAGGTCTACAACGCCGGCGAGGATAGGGAGGCCGGGTCTACGCCGCCGGCGCCGGCTAGGGAGGCCAGGTCTACCCCACCGGTGCCGTCTTGGGAGGCCAGGTCTACAACGCCGGCGAGGATAGGGAGGCCAGGTCTACACCGCCAGTGCCGGATTGGGAGGCCAGGTCTACCCTGCCGGTGCCGTCTACGGAGGCCAGGTCTACCCCGGCGGCGCCGGCTAGGAAGTCAATGTCTACACCGCCGGCGCCAGTTTGAGAGGCCAGGTCTACCCCACCAGCGTCGGCTACGGAGGCCATGTCTATCTTGCCGGCACCGGCTAAGGAGGCCATGTCTATCCCACCGGCGCCGGCTTGGGAGGCCAGGTCTACTATACCAGCGCCGGCTAGGGAAGCCAGTCCTACGCCGCCGGCGCCGGCTTGGGAGGCCAGGTCTTCCCCGCCGGCGCCGGCTATGGAGGCAATGACTATGCCGCCGACGCCTGATAGGGAGGCCAGGTCTACCCCACCGGCGCCGGCTTGGGAGGTCACGTCTACCACGCTGGTGCGGCTTTGGAGGCCAGGTCTACCCACCGGCACCGGCTTGGGAGTCCAGGGCTAATATACCGGCGCCGGCTAGGAAGGCCAGGTCTACCGCGCCTGCGAAGGATTGCGAGGCCAGGTCTACTATACCGGCGCCGGCAGGGAGGCCAGGTCTATCTTGCCGCATCCGGCTAGGAAGACAATGTATGCGCAGACAGCACCAGCTGGGGAGTCCAGGTCTACCCCGCTGGCGCCGGCTAGGGAGGACAGGTGTACCACGCTGGCGCACATAGGTAAGCCAGGTCTAACCTGCCGGCGCCGTCACGGAGCCCAGGTATACCACACCGGCAAGGATAGGTAGGCCAGGTCTACCCCTCTGTCGCCGGCTAGGGAGGACAGGTCTACCCTGCCGGCGCCGTCAGGGAGGCCAGGTATACCACACTGGCAAGGATAGGTAGGCCAGGTCTACCCTGCTGTCACCGGCTAGGGAGGCCAGGCCTACGCCGCCGGCGCCGGCTTGGGAGGCCATGTCTCCCCCGCCGGTGCCGGCTAGGGAGGCCAGGTATACGCCACCAGCGCCGGCTTGGGAGGTCAGCTCTACACAGCTGGCGCCAGCAGGGAGCCCAGATCTTCCCCGCCGGCCCCGGCTTGGGAGGCCAGGTCTACCCCGCCGGCGCCGGCAGGGAGGCCAGTTCTACTTTGATGGCACCGGCTACGGAGGCCAGGTCTAACCCGCCGGCGCCAGCTAGGGAGGCCATGTCTACCCGGCCTGCACCGCCTAGAGAGGACAGGTCTACCCGGCTGCCGCCGCCTAGAGAGGCCAGGTCTACCCCGCCGGCGCCGGCAGGGAGTCCAGGTCTCCCACGACAGCGCCGGATATGGAGGCCAGGTCTACCCCGCCGGCGCCGGCTACCGAGGCCATATCTACCCCGCCGGTGCCAGCTTGGGAGGCCAGGTCTACTATACCGGCGCCGGCTATGGAGGCCAGTTCTACGCCGCCGGCGCTGTCTTGGGAGGCAAGGTCTACTATACCGGCGCCGGAAATGGAGGCCAGTTCTACGCCGCCGGCGCTGGCTTGGGAGGCCAGATCTACCCCGCCAGCGCCAGCAGGTAGGCAAGGTCTACCCCGCTGGCGCCGGCTAGGGAGGCCAGGTCTAGCCCGCTGGTGCCGGCAGGGAGGCCAGGTCTACCCCGGCGGCGCCGGCTAGGAAGTCAATATCTACACCGCCGGCGCCAGTTTGAGAGGCCAGGTCTACCCCACCAGCGCCGGCTACGGAGGCCAGGTCTACCCCGCCGGCACCGGCTAAGGAGGCCATGTCTACCCCACCGGCGCCGGCTTGGGAGGCCAGGTCTACTATACCAGCGCCGGCTAGGGAAGCCAGTCCTACGCCGCCGGCGCCGGCTTGGGAGGCCAGGTCTTCCCCGCCGGCGCCGGCCATGAAGGCAATGACTATGCCGACGACGACTGATAGGGAGGCCAGGTCTACGACGCCGGCGCCGGCTTGGTTGATCAGCTCTACCCCGATGGCGATGGCTACGGAGGCCAGGTCTACACCACTGGCGCCGGCTTGGGAGGTCAGCTCTACACAGCTGGCGCCAGCAGGGAGCCCAGATCTTCCTCGCCGGCACCGGCTTGGGAGGCCAGATCTACCCTGCCAGCGCCAGCAGGTAGGCCAGGTCTACCCCACCGGCGCCGGCTAGGGAGGCCAGGTCTACCCCGCCGGTGCCGGCAGGGAGGCCAGATCTTCCTTGCCGGCGCCAGCTGGGATGCCAGATCTACCCCGTTGGCACCGGCTAGGGAGGCCAGATCTACGCCGCCGGCGCTGGCTTGGGAGGCCAGGTCTTCCCTGCCAGCGCCAGCTTGGTAGGCCAGGTCTACCCCGCTGGTGCCGGCTAGGGAGGCCACGTCTACACCACCGGCGCCGGCTTGGGAGGCCAGGACAACCATGCCAGCGCCGGCTAGGGAGGCCAGGTCTACCATGAATGCGCCTGCTAGGTAGGCCAGGTCTACCCCGCTGGCGCCGGCTTGGGAGGCCAGGTCTACCACGCAGGCGCGGCTAGGGAGGCCAGGTCTACGCCGCCGGCGCCGGATATGGAGGCCAGGTCCAGCCCGCTGGCGCCGGCTAGGAAGACAATGTATATGCAGCCGGTGCCAGCTAGGGAGGCCAGGTCTACCCCACCGGAGCCGGCTAGGGAGGCAATGTCTACGCCGCCGACGCCAGCTTGGGAGGCAAGGTCTACCTTGCCGGCTCCGGCTAGGGAGGCCAGGATTACCCCGCCGGTGCCGTCAGGGAGACCAGATCTACCATGCCGGTGCCGGCTACGGAAGCCAGGTCTCCCCCGCCGCCGCCGGCAGGGAGGCCAGGTCTACACCGCCGGCGCCGGCTAGGGAGGCAACGCCTACATCGCCGACGCCGGCTAGGCAGGTCAGATCTACGCCGCCGGCGCCGGCTTGGGAGCCCAGGTCTACCCCGCCGGCGCCGGCAGGGTGGCCAGGTCTACCCCGCCGGCGCTGGCGAGCGAGGAAATGTCTAAGCCGCCAACGCTGGCAAGGGAGGCAATGTCTACGCAGTCGGCGCCGGCTAGGGAGACCAGGTATAGTATGCCGGTGCCGGCTAGCGAGGCCATGTCTATGCCGCCGCTGACAGCTAGGGAGGCCAGGTCTATGCCGCCGGCGCTGGCTTGGGAGGCCAGGTCTACGCCGCCGGCGAGAGCTACGGAGGCCAGGTCTACACCGCCGGCGCCGGCTAGGGAGGCCAGGTCTACACCACCGGCGCTGGTTTCGGAGGCCAGGTCTACCATGCCGGCGCCGGCTAGAGAGGCCAGGTCTACCCCCCTGCGCAGAATTGGGAGGCCAGGTCTACCCCGTTGGCGCCGGCAGGGAGGCCAGGTGTACCCCGCCGGCGCCGGATACGGAGGCCAGGTCTATCCCGCCGGCGCCTGCTAGGAAGACAATTGTTACGCCGCCGTCGCAGGCTTGAGAGGCCAGGCCTAACCCACTGGCGCCGGCTTGGGAGGCCAGGTCTACTTCGACGTCACCGGCTACGGAGGTGTCGTGGTTTAACCCCAGCCAGCAACTAAACACAACGCAGCCGCTCACTCACTCCCCCCCACCCAGTGGGATGGGGGAGAAAATCAGGAAAATAAGCAAAACCCGTGGGTTGAGATAAGAACGGTTTAATAGAACAGAAAAGAAGAAACTAATAATGATCATGATAACACTAATAAAATGACAACAGCAATAATGAAAGGATTGGAATGTACAAATGATGCACAGTGCAATTGCTCACCACCCGCCAACCGACACCCAGCCAGTCCCCGAGCCGTGAAACCCTGCCCCCCACATCCCCATTCCTATACTGGATGGGACGTCACATGGTATGGAATACACCGTTGGCCAGTTTGGGTCAGGTGCCCTGGCTGTGTCCTGTGCCAACTTCTTGTGCCCCTCCAGCTTTCTCACTGGTGGGCATGAGAAGCTGAAAAATCCTTGACATTAGTCTAAACACTACTGAGCAACAATTGAAAACATCAGTGTTATCAACATTCTTCGCTCTGAACTCAAAACATAGCACTGTACCAGCTACTAGGAAGACAGCTAACTCTATCCCAGCTGAAACCAGGACAGGAGGCCAGGTCTAACACGCCGGCGCCAGCTAGGGAGGCCAAGTCTACCCGGCCTGCGCCGCCTAGAGAGGACAGGTCTTCCCCGCCGGCGTCGGCTAGGGAGGCAATGACTATGCCGCCGACGCCTGATAGGGAGGCCAGGTCTACGACGCTGGCGCCGGCTTGGTTGGTCAGCTCTACCCCGCCGGCGCCAGCAGGGAGGCCAGGTCTGCCCCGACGGCGCCAGCAGGGAGGCCAGTTCTACGCCGCCGGCGCCGGCTTGGGAGGCCAGGTCTACAACGCCGGCGTCGGCAGGGAGGCCAGGTCTACCCCGCCAGTGCCGGCTAGGGAAGCCAGGTCTTCCCCGCCGGCACCGGCTAAGAAGGCCAGGTCTACCCCGCCGGCGCTGGTTAGGGAGGCCAAGTTTACGCCACCGGCGCCGGCTTGGGGGCCAGGTCTACCGCGCCTGGGCTGGCTACGGAGGCCAGGTCTACACCGCTGGCTCCGGCTAGGGAGGCCAGGTCTAAACCACCGGCGCCGGTTTCGGAGGCCAGGTCTACCATGCCGGAGTCGACTTGGGAGGCCAGGTGTACCACGCCAGCGCCAGCTAGGGAGGCCAGATCTAACACGCTGGCGCAGGCAGGGAGGCCAGGTCTACCCCGGCGCCGCCGGCAGGGAGGAAATGTCTACGCCACCGACGCCGGATAGGGAGGCCAGGTCGTTGACCGCCGGCGCCGGCTTGGGAGCCCAGGTCTAACCCGCCGGCCCGCAGGGAGTCCAGGTCTACCCCGTCGTCGCCGGATATGGAGGCCATGTCTACCCCACCGGCGCCAGCTAGGGAGGCCATGTCTACTATACCGGCGCCGGCTAGGGAGGCCAGTTCTACGCCGCCGGCGCCAGCTAGGGAGGCCAGGTCTACACCACCGGAACCGGCTTGGGAGTCCAGGTCTACGCTGCCGGCGCTGGCTTGTGAGGACAGGTCTACCCTGGTGGCGCCGGCTACGGAGGCCAGGTCTATCCCGCCGGCGCCGCCTAGGAAGACAATGTGTACGCCGCCAGCGCCAGCTAGGGAGGCCAGGTAAACGACGCCAGCGCCGGCTTGGGAGGCCAGGTCTACACCGCCGGTGCCGGCTTGGGAGGCCAGGTGTACCCCGCCGGCGCCGGCTTGGGAGTCCAGGTCTACTATACCGGCACCGGCTAGGGAAGGCAGTTCTATGCCGCCGGCGCCGGCAGGGAGGCCAGGTCTACACCACCGGAAGCGGCTTGGGAGGCCAGGTCTACGCCGCTGGCGCCGTCTTGGGAGGCCAGGTCTACCCCTCCGGCGCCGGCAGGGAGGACACGTCTACCACGCCAGTCCCGGCTAGGGAGGCCAGGTCTACCATAACGATGACGGCTACGGAGGCCAGGTCTACCACGCCGTCGCCGGATATGGAAGCCAGGTCTACCCCGCCGGCGCCGGCTTGGCAGGCCAGGTCTACCACGCTGGCGTGGCTAGGGAGGCCAGGTCAACCCCGCCAGCGCCGGCTTGGGAGGCCAGGTCTACCCCGCCAGCACCGGTTTGGAAGGCCAGGTCTACGCCGCCAGCGCTGGCTTGGGAGGCCAGGTCTACACTGCCGGCGCCGGCTACGGAGGCCAGGTCTGTCCCACCTGCGCCGGCTAGGAAGACAATGTATACGCATGCGGCGTCGGCTACGGAGGACAGGTCTACCCCGCCGGCGCCGGCTTGGGAGGCCAGGTCTACCATACCGGCGCCGGCTAGGAAGGCCAGGTCTACCCCACTGGCGCCGGCAGGGAGTCCAGGTCTACCCCCCCGGCGGCGGCTACGGACGCCAGGTCTACACCGCCGTCGCCGGATAAGGAGGCCAGGTGTATTCCCACGGCGCCGGCTAAGGAAGCCATGTCTACCCCGCGGAGCCGGCTTGGAAGGCCAGGTCAACCACGCTGGTGCGGATAGGGAGTCCAGGTCTACCCCGCCGGCGTTGGCTACGGAGGCCAGGTCTACCCCGCCGGCCCCGGCTAGGGAGGAAATGTATACGCCGCCGACGCCGGATAGGGAGGCCAGGTCAATGACGCCGGCGCCGGCTTGGGAGGCCAGGTCTAACCCGCCGGCGCCGCAGGGAGTCCAGGTCTACCCCGTCGTTGCTGGATATGGAGGCCATGTCTACCCCGCCGGCGCCAGCTAAGGAGGCCAGGTCTACTATACCGGCGCCGGCTAGGGAGGCCAGTTCTACGCCGCCGGCGCCAGCTAGGGAGGCCAGGTCTACACCACCGGAACCGGCTTGGGAGTCAAGGTTTACGCTGCCGGCGCTGGCTTGGGAGGCCAGGTCTACCATACCGCTGACGGCTACGGAGGCCAGGTCTACCCTTGTGGCGCCGGCTACGGAGGCCAGTTCTATCCCGCCGGCGCCACCTAGGAAGACAATGTATATGCCGCCAGCGCCAGCTAGGGAGGCCAGGTAAACGACGCCAGCGCCGGCTTGGGAGGCCAGGTCTACACCGCTGGCGCCGGCTTGGGAGGCCAGATGTACCCCGCCGGCGCCGGCTTGGGAGGCCAGGTCTACTATACCGGCACCGGCTAGGGAGGGCAGTTCTACGCCGCCGGTGCCGGCAGGGAGGCCAGGTCTACACCACCGGAAGCGGCTTGGGAGTCCAGTTCTACGCTGCCGGCGCTGGCTTGGGAGGCCAGGTCTACGCCGCTGGCGCCGTCTTGGGAGGCCAGGTCTACCCCTCCGGCGCCGGCAGGGAGGCCACGTCTACCACGCCAGCGCCGGCTAGGGAGGCCAGGTCTACCCCGCCGGCGTCGGCTACGGAGGCCAGGTCTACCCCGCCGGCGCCTGCTTGAGAGGCCAGGTCTACCATACCGGTGATGGCTACGGAGGCCAGGTCTACCACGCCGTCGCCGGATATGAAAGCCAGGTCTACCCCGCCGGCGCCAGCTTGGCAGGCCAGGTCTACCACGCTGGCGTGGCTAGGGAGGCCAGGTCTACCCTGCCGGCGCTGGCTACGGAGGACATGTCTATCCCGCCGGCGCCGGCTAGGAAGATAATGTATGCGCAGCTGGCGCCAGCTAGGGAGGCCAGGTGTTCCCCGCCGGCGCCGGCTAGGGTGTCCAGGTCTACCCCGCCGGCGCCGGCTAGGGAGGCCAGGTCTACCCCGCCGGCGTCGGCTACGAAGGACAGGTCTACCATACCGGCACCAGCTAGGGAGGCCAGGTCTACCCCGCCGGCGCCGGCAGGGAGTCCAGGTCTACCCCGCCGGCGCCGGCTACGGAGGCCAGGTCTACACCGCCGTCGCCGGATAAGGAGGCCAGGTCTATCCCCACGGCGCCGGCTAAGGAAGCCATGTCTACCCCGCCAGAGCCGGCTTGGAAGGCCAGGTCAACCACGCTGGTGCGGCTAGGGAGGCCAGGTCTACCATACCGGCGCCGGCAGGGAGGACAGTTCCACCACGCCAGAGCCGGCTGGGGAGTCCAGGTCTACCGCGCCGGCGCCGGCTACGGAGGCCAGGTCTACCCCGCCGGCATCGGCTACGGAGGCCAGGTCTACCCCGCCGGCGCCGGCTAGGGAGGAAATGTCTACGCTGCCGACGCCGGATAGGGAGGCCAGGCCAATGACGCCGGCGCCGGCTTGGGAGGCCAGGTCTAACCCGCCGGCGCCGCAGGGAGTCCAGCTCTACCCCGTCGTCGCCGGATATGGAGGCCATGTCTACCCCGCCGGCGCCAGCTAGGGAGGCCAGGTCTACTATACCGGCGCCGGCTAGGGAGGCCAGTTCTACGCCGCCGGCGCCAGCTAGGGAGGCCAGGTCTACACCACCGGAACTGGCTTGGGAGTCCAGGTCTACGCTACCGGCGCTGGCTTGGGAGGCCAGGTCTACGCCGCTGGCGCCATCTTGGGAGGCCAGGTCTTCCCCTCCGGCGCCGGCAGGGAGGCCATGTCTACCACGCCAGCGCCGGCTAGGGAGGCCAGGTCTACCCCGCCGGCGTCGGCTACGGAGGCCAGGTCTACACCGCCGGCGCCTGCTTGGGAGGCCAGGTCTACCATAAAGGTGACGGCTACGGATGCCAGGTCTACCCTGGTGGCGCCGGCTACGGAGGGCAGGTCTATCCCGCCGGCGCCGCCTAGGAAGACAATGTATACGCAGCCAGCGCCAGCTAGGGAGGCCAGGTCTACCCCGCCGGCGCCGGCTAGGGAGGCAATGTCTACATCGCCGACGCTGGCTAGGGAGGCCAGGTCTACCGCGCCTGCGCTGGCTTGGGAGGCCAGGTCTAACCCGCCAACGCCGGCAGGGAGGCCAGGTCTACACCGCCGGCGCCGTCGAGCGAGGAAATGTGTACGCCGCCAACGCCGGCTAGGGAGGACAAGTCTACCCGGCATGCGCCGCCTAGAGAGGCCAGGTCTATGCCGCCGGCGCCGCCTAGAGAGGCCACGTCTACCCTTCTGGCGCCGGCTAGGGAAGCCAGGTCTATGTTGCCGGCGCCGGCTTGGGAGGCCATTTCTACCCCGCCGGCGCCAGCAGGGAGGCCAAGTCTACCCCGCCGGCGCCGGCTTGGGAGGCCAGGTCTACCCCGCCGGCGCCGGCAGGGAGGAGAGGTCTAACTCGCTGGCACCGGCTACGGAGGCCAGGTCTACCACGACAGCGCCGCCTAGGGAGGCCAGGACTCCCACGCCGGCGCCAGCTAGGGAGGCAGGTCTACCATTCCGGCGCAGGCTTGGGAGGCCAGGTCTACCCCGCTGGCATCGGCTTGGGAGTCCAGGTCTACCCCGCCAGCACCGGCTATAGAGGCAATGACTACGCTGCCGGCGCCGGATAGGGAGGTCAGGTCTACCACGACAGCGCTGCCTAGGCAGGCCAGGTCTACCCCGCCGGCACCGGCAGGGAGTAGAGGTCTACCCCGCCGGCGCCTGCTACGGAGGCCAGGTCTACACCGCCGTCGCCGGATAAGGAGGCCAGGTCTATCCCCACGGCGCCGGCTAAGGAAGCCATGTCTACCCCGCCGGAGCCGGCTTGGAAGGCCAGGTCAACCACGCTGGTGCGGCTAGGGAGGCCAGGTCTACCATACCGGCGCTGGCAGGGAGGACAGTTCTACCACGCCAGCGCCGGCTGGGGAGTCCAGGTCTACCGCGCCGGGGCCGGCTACGGAGGCCAGGTCTACTCCACCGGCGCCGGCTAGGAAGACAATGTATACGCAGCCAGCGCCTGCTAGGGAGGCCACGTATACGACGCCAGCGCCGACTTGGGAGGCCAGGTCTACCCCGCTGGCGCCGTCTTCGGAGGCCAGGTCTACGCTGCCGTCGCTGGCTTGGGAGGCCAGGTCTAACTCGCCTCTGGCGCCGTCTTGGGAGGCCAGGTCTACCCCTCCGGCGCCGGCAGGGAGGCCACGTCTACCACGCCAGCGCTGGCTAGGGAGCCCAGGTCTACCCCGCCGGCGTCGGCTACGGAGCCCAGGTCTACCCCGCCGGCGCCGGCTAGGGAGGAAATGTCTATGCCACCGACGCCGGATAGGGAGGCCAGGTCGATGACGCCGGAGCCGGCTTGGGAGGCCAGGTCTAACCCGCCGGCCCGCAGGGAGTCCAGGTCTACCCCGTCGTCGCCGGATATGGAGGCCATGTCTACCCCGCCGGCGCCAGCTAGGGAGGCCAGGTCTACTATACCGGCGCCGGCTAGTGAGGCCAGTTCTACGCTGCCGGCGCCAGCTAGGGAGGCCAGGTCTACACCACCGGAACCGGCTTGGGAGTCCAGGTCTACGCTGCTGGCGCCGGCTACGGAGGCCAGGTCTACTCCACCGGCGCCGGCTAGGAAGACAATGTATACGCAGCCAGCGCCTGCTAGGGAGGCCACGTATACGACGCCAGCGCCGACTTGGGAGGCAAGGTCTACTCCGCTGGCGCCGTCTTCGGAGGCCAGGTCTACGCTGCCGGCGCTGGCTTGGGAGGCCAGGTCTACGCCGCTGGCGCCGTCTTGGGAGGCCAGGTCTAACCCGCCGGCCCGCAGGGAGTCAAGGTCTACCCCGTCATCGTCGGATATGGAGGCCATGTCTACCCCGCCGGCGCCAGCTAGGGAGGCCAGGTCTACTATACCGGCGCCGGCTAGGGAGGCCAGTTCTACGCCGCCGGCGCCAGCTAGGGAGGCCAGGTCTACACCACCGGAACCGGCTTGGGAGTCCAGGTCTACGCTGCCGGCGCTGGCTTGTGAGGGCAGGTCTACCCTAGTGGCGCCGGCTACGGAGGCCAGGTCTATCCCGCCGGCGCCGCCTAGGAAGACAATGTATACGCCGCCAGCGCCAGCTAGGGAGGCCAGGTAAACGACGCCAGCGCCGGCTTGGGAGGCCAGGTCTACACCGCCGGCGCCGGCTTGGGAGGCCAGGTCTACCCCGCCCGCGCCGGCTTGGGAGTCCAGGTCTACTATACCGGCACCCGCTAGGGAGGGCAGTTCTACGCCACCGGCGCCGGCAGGGAGGCCAGGTCTACACCACCGGAAGCGGCTTGGGAGTCCAGTTCTACGCCGCCGGCGCCAGCTAGGGAGGCCAGGTCTACACCACCGGAACCGGCTTGGGAGTCCAGGTCTACGCTGCTGGCGCCGGCTACGGAGGCCAGGTCTACTCCACCGGCGCCGGCTAGGAAGACAATGTATACGCAGCCAGCACCTGCTAGGGAGGCCACGTATACGACGCCAGCGCCGACTTGGGAGGCCAGGTCTACCCCGTTGGCGCCGTCTTCGGAGGCCAGGTCTACGCTGCCGGCGCTGGCTTGGGAGGCCAGGTCTACGCCGCTGGCGCCGTCTTGGGAGGCCAGGTCTACCCCTCCGGCGCCGGCAGGGAGGCCACGTCTACCACGCCAGCGCCGGCTAGGGAGGCCAGGTCTACCCCGCCGGCGTCGGCTACTGAGGCCAGGTCTACCCCGCCGGCGCCGGCTAGGGAGGAAATGTCTACGCCACCGACGCCGGATAGGGAGGCCAGGTCGTTGACGCCGGCGCCGTCTTGGGAGGCCAGGTCTAACCCGCCGGCCCGCAGGGAGTCCAGGTCTACCCCGTCATCGCCGGATATGGAGGCCATGTCTACCCCGCCGGCGCCAGCTAGGGAAGCCAGGTCTACTATACCGGCGCCGGCTAGGGAGGCCAGTTCTACGCCGCAGGCGCCAGCTAGGGAGGCCAGGTAAACGACGCCAGTGCCGGCTTGGGAGGCCAGGTCTACACCACCGGAAGCGGCTTGGGAGTTCAGGTCTACGCCACTGGCGCCGTCTTGGGAGGCCAGGTCTACCCCTCCGGCGCCGGCAGGGAGGACACGTCTACCACGCCAGTGCCGGCTAGGGAGGCCAGGTCTACCCTGCCGGCGTCGGCTACGGAGGCCAGGTCTACCCCGCCGGAACCGGCTTGAGAGTCCAAGTCTACGCTGCCGGCGCTGGCTTGGGAGGGCAGGTCTACCCTGGTGGCGCCGGCTACGGAGGCCAGGTCTGTCCCGCCGGCGCCGCCTAGGAAGACAATGTATACGCCGCCAGCGCCAGCTAGGGAGGCCAGGTAAACGACGCCAGCGCCGGCTTGGGAGGCCAGGTCTACACCGCCGGCGCCGGCTAGGGAGGCCAGGTCTACCCCGCCGGCGTCGGCTACGGAGGCCAGGTCTACCCCGCCGGTGCCTGCTGGGGAGGCCAAGTCTACCATACCGGTGACGGCTACGGAGGCCAGGTCTACCACGCCGTCGCCGGATATGGAAGCCAGGTCTACCCCGCCGTCGCCGGCTTGGCAGGCCAGGTCTACCACGCTGGCGTGGCTAGGGAGGCCAGGTCAACCCCGCCAGCGCCGGCTTGGGAGGCCAGGTCTACCCCGCCAGCACCGGTTTGGAAGGCCAGGTCTACGCCGCCAGCGCTGGCTTGGGAGGCCAGGTCTACCGCGCTGGCGCCCTTGGGGACACCAGGTCTAACTAGCCGGCGTCCGGCTAGGGAGGCAATGTCTACGCCGCCGACGCCGGCTAGGGAAGCCAGGTCTATGACGCTGGCTCCAGCTTTGGAGGCCAGGTCTACCCTGCCGGCGTTGGCTACGGAGGCCAGGTCTACCCCGCCGGCGCCGGCTTGGGAGGCCAGGTCTACCATACCGGCGCCGGCTAGGGAGGCCAGGTCTACCCCGCCGGCGCCAAGTAGGGAGGCCAGGTCTAAGCCACCGGCACCGGCAGGGAGTCCAGGTCCACACCGCCGTCGCCGGATAAGGAGGCCAGGTCTATCCCGCCGGCACCGGCTACAGAGGCCAGGTCTACCCCGCCGGCGCCGGCTGAAGAGGCCAGGTCTATCCCGCCGGCGCGGGCTAGGAAGACAATGTATACGCATCCAGTGCCAGCTAGGAAGGCCATGTCTACACCACCGGAACCGGCTTGGGAAGCCAGGTCTACCATGCCGGCGGTGCCTAGGGAGGCCAGGTCTACACTGCCGGCGCCGGCTACGGAGGCCAGGTCTGTCCCGCCTGCGCCGGCTAGGAAGACAATGTATACGCATGCGGCGTCAGCTAGGGAGGCCAGGTCTACACCACCGGCGCCGGCTTGGGAGGCCAGGTCTACCATGCCGGCGGTGCCTAGGGAGGCCAGGTCTACCCCGCCGGCGTCGGCTACGGAGGACAGGTCTACCCCGCCGGCGCCGGCTTGGGAGGCCAGGTCTACCATACCGGCGCCGGCTAGGAAGGACAGGTCTACCCCGCCGGCGCCTGCTTGGGAGGCCAGGTCTACCATACCGGCGCCGGCTAGGAAGGACAGGTCTACCATACCGGCGCCGGCAGGGAGTCCAGGTCTACCCCGCCGGCGCCGGCTACGGACGCCAGGTCTACACCGCCGTCGCCGGATAAGGAGGCCAGGTCTATCCCCACGGCGCCGGCTAAGGAAGCCATGTCTACCCCGCCGGAGCCGGCTTGGATGGCCAGGTCAACCACGCTGGTGCGGCTAGGGAGGCCAGGTCTACCATACCGGCGCCGGCAGGGAGGACAGTTCTACCACGCCAGCGCCGGCTGGGGAGTCCAGTTCTACCGCGCCGGCGCCGGCTACGGAGGCCAGGTCTACTCCACCGGCGCCGGCTAGGAAGACAATGTATACGCAGCCAGCGCCTGCTAGGGAGGCCATGTATACGACGCCTGCGCCGACTTGGGAGGCTAGGTCTACCCTGCTGGCGCCGTCTTGGGAGGCCAGGTCTACCCTGCTGGCGCCGGCAGGGAGGCCAGGTCTAACTCTCCGGCGCCAGCAGGGAGGCCAGGTCTACACCTCCGGCGCCAGCTACGGAGGCCATGTCTATCCCGCCGGTGCTGGCTAGGAATACAATGTATACACAGCCGCCGCCAGCTGGGGAGGCCAGGTCTACCCCGCCATCGCCGGATATGGAAGCCAGGTCTACCCCGCTGGTGCCGGCTTGTCAGGACAGGTCTACCACGCTGGCGTGGCTAGGGAGGCCAGGTCAACCCCGCTGACGCCGGCTTGGGAGGCCAGTTCTACCCCGCCAGCATCGGTTTGGAAGGCCAGGTCTAGGCCGCCAGCGACGGCTTGGGAGGCCAGGTCTACCGCGCTGGCGCCGGCGGGGACGCCAGGTCTAACTAGCCGGCGTCTGGCTAGGGAGGCAATGTCTACGCCGCCGACGACGGCTAGGGAGGCCAGGACTATGACGCTGGCGCCGGCTTTGGAGGCCAGGTCTAGCCCGCCGGCGCCGGCTAGCGAGGCAATGTCTATGATGCCAGCGCCAGCTAGGGAGGCCAGGTCTACCCTGCCGGCGTTGGCTACGGAGGCCAGGTCTACGCCACCGGCGCCGGCTTGGGAGGCCAGGTCTACCATACCGGCGCCGGCTAGGGAGGCCATGTCTACCCCGCCGGCGCCGGCATGGGAGGCCATGTCTAATTGAGTACGCCGGCAGGGAGTCCAGGTCTACGGCGCCGGCGCCGGCTACGGAGGCCAGATCTAACCCGCCGGCGCCGACTAGGGAGGACATGTGTACCCCGCCGGCGGTGGCTTGGGAGGCCAGGTCTACCACGCTGGCGCCTGCTTGGGAGGCCCGGTCTACCCCGCCGGCGCCGGCATGGAGGCCAGTTCTTCCTTGCCGGCGCCGGCAAGGGAGGCCTGGTCTACGCCGCCGGCTCCGGCTAGGGAGGCCAGGTCTACCCTGCCAGCGCCGACAAAGAGGCCAGGTCTAACTCGCGGGCAAAGGCTAGGGAGGCCAGGTCTACCCTGCCGGTGCCGACAGGGAGGCCAGGTCTAACTCGCGGGCGAAGGCTAGGGAGGCCATGTCTACCCTGTCACGCTGGCAGGGAGGCCAGTTCTAACTCGCCGGCGCCAGCTAGGGAGGCCAGGTCTATGCCGCCGGATCCGGCTAGGGAGGCCAGGTCTACGCCACCGGCGCGGGCTACAGAGGCCAGGTCTAACGCGCCAGCGCCAGCTAGGGAGGCCAAGTCTACCCGGCCTGCGCCACCTAGAGAGGCCAGGTCTACCATGCCGGCGCTGTGTAGCGAGGCCAGGTCTACGCCTCTGGCGCCGGCTTGAGACGCCAGGTCTACCCCGCCAGCGCAAGTAGGGAGGCCAGGTCTACCCGGCTGGCGGCGGCTAGGGAGGCCAGGTCTACAACACCGGCGCAGGCTAGGGAGGCAATGTCTATGCCGCCGCCGACGGCTAGGGAGGCCAGCTCTATGACGCCGGCGCCGGTTTGGGAGGACATGTCTACCCCGCCGGCGCCGGCAGGGAGGCCAGGTCTACCATGCCAGCGCCGTCTAGGGAGGCCAGGTCTACCCCGCCGGCGCCGGCAGGGAGGCCAGGTCTACCATGCCAGCGCCGGCTAGGGAGGCCAGGTCTACCCCGCCGGCGCCGGCTACGGAGGCCAGGTCTACCCCACCGGCGCCGGCTTGGGAGGCCAGGTCTACACCGCCGGTGTCGGCAGGGAGGCAAGGTCCACCCCACGCGCGCTGGCTTGGGACTCCAGGTGTACTATACCGGCGCCGACAGGGAGGCCAGGTCTACGCCGCCGGCGCCGGCTTGGGAGGCCAGGTCTACCCCGCTGGCGTCGGCTAGGGAGGCCAGGTCTAACCCGCTGGCGCCGGCTTGGGAGGCCGGGTCTACCCCGCTGGCGTCGGCTAGGGAGGCCAGGTCTAACCCGCTGGCGCCTGCTTGGGAGGCACGGTCTACCCCGCCGGCGCCGGCATGGAGGCCAGTTCTTCCTTGCCGGCGCCGGCAAGGGAGGCCTGGTCTACGCCGCCGGCTCCGGCTAGGGAGGCCAGGTCTACCCTGCCAGCGCCGACAAAGAGGCCAGGTCTAACTTGCGGGCAAAGGCTAGGGAGGCCAGGTCTACCCTGCCGGCGCCGACAGGGAGGCCAGGTCTAACTCGCGGGCGAAGGCTAGGGAGGCCATGTCTACCCTGCCACGCTGGCAGGGAGGCCAGTTCTAACTCGCCGGCGCCAGCTAGGGAGGCCAGGTCTATGCCGCCGGATCCGGCTAGGGAGGCCAGGTCTACGCCACCGGCGCGGGCTACAGAGGCCCGGTGTAACGCGCCGGCGCCAGCTAGGGAGGCCAACTCTACCCCGCCTGCGCCACCTAGAGAGGTCAGATCTACCCCGCTGGCGCCGGCTAGGGAGGCCAAGTCTACAACGGTGGCGCCAACAGGGAGGCCAGGTCTACCCCGCCGGCGCCGGCTATGGAGGCAATGAATATGCCGCCGACGCCTGATAGGGAGGCCAGGTCTACGCTGGCGACGCCGGCTAGGGAGACCAGGTACACCCCGCGGGCACCGGCTACGGAGGCCAGGACTACCCCGCCTGCGTAGGCTAGGGAGGACAAGTCTACCCGGCCGGTTCCGCCTAGAGAGGCCAGGTCTAGCCCTCCAGCGTCGGCTAGGGAGGCCAGGTCTAACCAGCCGGCACCGGATACGGAGGCCAGGTCTACCCCGCTGGCGCTGGCAGGGAGGCCAGGTCTTCCTTGCCGGCGCCGGCTTGGGAGGCCAGATCTACCCCGCCGGCACCAACTAGGGAGGCCAGGTCTACACCGCTGACACCGGCTAGGGAGGCCAGGTCTATGACGCCGGCGCCGGCGTTGGAGGGCGGGTCTACCCCGCCTGCGCCAGCTACGGAGTCCAGGTCTACCCTGCCGGCACCGGCTACGGAGGTCAGGTCTACCCCGCCGGCGTAGGCTTGGGAGGCCAGGTCTACCCCGCCATCGCCGGCGGGGAGGCCAGGTGTACCCCGCTGGCGCCGGCTAGCGAGGCAATGTCTATGCCGCCGACTACGGCTAGGGAGGCCAGGTCTCCGCCGCCGGCGCCTGCTTGGGAGGCCAGGTCTACCCCGCCGGCACCTGCTTGGGAGGACAGGTCTATCCCTCTGGCGCCGGCTAGGAAGACAATGTCTACGCTGCTGCTGCCGGCTTGAGAGGCCAAGTCTACCCCGCTGTCGCCGGCTTGGGAGGTCAGGTCTACCCCGCCAGCGCCAGCAGGGAGGCCAGGTCTATCCCGCCGGCGCCGGCTACGGAGGCCAGGTCTAGGCCGCCGGCGCCGGCTAGGGAGGCCAGGTCTACCCCGCCGGCGTCGTCTAGGGAGGCCAGGTCTACCACGCTGGAGCGGCTAGGGAGGCCAGGTCTAACTCGCCGTACCCGGATAGGGAGGCCAGGTCTACCCCGCCGGCGCCAGCTAGGGAGGCAATATCTACGCCGCCGACTCTGGCTAGGGAGACCAGGTCTACACTGCCGACGCCTGCTATGGAGGCAAGGTCTACCCCGCTGGCGCCAGCTTGGGAGGCCAGGTCTTCCACGCTGGCGCGGCTATGGAGGCCAGGTCTACCGCGCCACCACCGGATAGGGAGGCCAGGTCTATCCCGCCGGCGCCGGCTACGGAGGACAATGTCTACGACGCTGTCGCCAGCTAGGGAGGTAATGTCTACGCCGCCGACGCCGGCTAGGGAGGCCAGGTCTATGACGCCTGCACCAGCTTTGGAGGACAGGTCTACCCCGGCAGCGCCGGCTAGCGAGGCAATGTCTATGACGCCAACGATGGCCAGGGAGGCAAGGTCTATGACGCCGGCGCCCGCTAGCGAGGCAATGTCTATGACGCCGACGACGGCTTGTGAGCCCAGATCTACGCCGCCAGCGCAGGCTAGGGAGGCCAGGTCTATGACGCCTGCACCGGCTTGGGAGGCCAGGTCTACCCCGCCGGCGCTGGCAGGGAGGCCAGGGCTACCACGCCAGCGCCAGATATGGAGGGAGGTCTACCACGCCAGCGCCGGCTAAGGAGTCCATGTATACCCCGCCGGCGCCGGCTTGGGAGGCCAGGTCTACTATTCCGGCGCCGGCTAGGGAGGCCAGTTCTACATCGCCGGCGCCCGCAGGGAGGACAGGTCTACGCCGCTGGTGCCGGCTAGGTAGGCCAGGTCTATCCTGCCGGTGCCGGCTAGGAAGACAATGTATACGCAGCCGGCGCCAGCTAGGGAGGCCAGGTCTACACCACCGGCGCCAGCTTGGGAGGCCAGGACTACCTTGCCAGCACTGGCTAGAGAGGCCAGGTCTACGCCGCCGGCGCCGGCTTGGGAGTCCAGGTCTATCCTGCCGGCGCCGGCAGGGAGGCCAAGTCTACCCCGCCGGCGCCGGCTAGGGAGGCCAGTTCTATGACGCCGGCGCCGGCTAGCGAGGCAATGTCTATGACGCCAACTACGGCTAGGGAGGCCAGGTGTACACCGCCGGCGCCGGCGAGTGAGGAAATGTGTACGCCGCCGACGCTGGCTAGGGAGGCCAGGTATAACCTGCCGGCACCGCCTACGGAGGCGTGGTCTACCACGCCGGTGCCAGCTATGGAGGCCAGGTCTATCCCGCCGGCGTCGGCTAGGAAGACAATATCTACGCTGCCGGCGCCGCTAGGGAGTCCAGGTCTACGCCGCCGACGCCGGCTAGGGAAGCCAGGTCTACGACGCCGGGGCCAGCAGGGAGACCAGGTCTTCCTTGCCGGCGCCGGCTAGGGAGTCCAGGTCTACACCACCGGCGCTGGCTAGGATGACAATGTATATGCAGCCGGCGCCAGCTAGGGAGACCAGGTCTACACCACCAGCGCCAGCTAGGGAGACCAGGTCTACACCACCAGCGCCAGCTTGGGAGGCCAGGTCTACCACGCCGACGCCTGCTTGTGAGACCAGGTCTACCATGCCGGCGTCGGCTACTGAGGCCAGGTCTATACCGCCGGCGCCAGGTAGGGAGACCAGGTCTACCGCAACGACACTGGCAGGGAAGCCAGGTCTACCCCGCCGCCGCCGGCTATGGAGGCAATGTCTACGCCGCCACCGACTGCTAGGGAGGCCAGGTCTACCACGCTGGTGCGGCTAGGGAGGCCAGGTCTACCGCGCCGGCGTCGTATAGGGAGTCCAGGTCTATCCCGCTGGTGCAGGCTAGGAAGACAATGTCGATGCCGCCGGCGCCAGCTAGGGAGGCCAGGTTTACGCCACCGGCGCTGGCTTGGGAGGCCAGGTCTACCACGCTGGCGCGTCTAGGGAGGCCAGGTCTACCCCATGGCGCCGGCTAGAGAGGCCAGGTCTACCCTGCCAATGTCAGCTAGGGAGGCCAGGTCTACGCAGCTGGCGCCGGCTTGAGATTCCAGGTCTACCCTGACGGCGCCGGCTTGGGAGGTCAGGTCTACCATGCCGGCGCCGTCTTGGGAGGCCAGGTCTACCCCAATGGCGCCGGCTTGGGAGGACAGGGCTACCCTGATGGCGCCGGCTAGCGAGGCAATGTCTATGCTGCCGACGCTGGCTAAAGGAGGCCAGGTCTACGCCACTGGAGCTAAAATGGAGGCCAGGTCTACCCCGCCAGCGCTGGCTAGGGAGGCAATGTCTACGCGTCCGACGCCGGCTAGGGAGGCCAGTTCTACGCCGCCGGCGCTGGCATGGGAGGCCAGGTCTACACCACCGGCGCGGGCAGGGAGGCCAGTTCTACAACGCCGGCGCCGGCTACGGAGGCCAGGTCTACCCCTCCGGCGCCGGCTAGGGAGGCCAGTTCTACGCCGCCGGCGCTGGCATGGGAGGCAAGGTCTACCCCGCCGGCGCCGGTACGGACTCCAGGTCTACCCCGCTGGCGCCGGCTATGGAGGCCAGGTGTACCCTGCCGGGGCCGGCTAGGCAGGCCAGGTCTACCCTGCCGGCGCCGGCTAGGAATAAAATGTATACGCAGCCGGCGCCAGCTAGGGAGGCGAGGTCTACACCACCGGCGCCAGCTAGGAAGACAATGTTTACGCATCCAGCGCCAGCTAGGGAGGCCAGGTCTTCCCCGCCAGCGCCGGCTACAGAGGCCATGTCTACCCCGCCGGTGCCGGCTTGGGAGACCAGGTCTACTATACCGGCGCCGGCTAGGGAGGCCAGGTCTACGCCACCAGCGCCGGCTAGGGAGGCCAGGTCTATCCTTCTGGCGCCAGCAGGGAGGCCAGGTCTATCTCGCCGGCGCCGGCAGTGAGGCCAGGTATACGCCGCCAGCGCCGGCTAGGGAGGCCAGGTCTGCACCGCCGGCGCCGGCTACGGAGGCCAGGTCTACCACGCCGGCACCGGCTAGGGAGGCCAGGTCTCTCCCGCCGGTGCCGGCTAGGAAGGCAATGTATACGCAGCCGGCACCAGCTAGAGAGGTCAGGTCTACGCCACCGGCGCCGGCTTCGGAGGTCAGGTCTACGCCGCCGGCTCCGGCTAGGGAGGCCAGGCTTACGACGCTGGCGCTGGTTTGGGAGACCAGGTCTACCCTGCCGGCGCCAGCTAGGGAGGCCAGTTCTACCCCACCGGCGCCGTCTTGGGATGCCAGTTCTACCCGGCCGGCACCGGCTAGTGAGGCCATGTCTACACAGCCGGCGCTGCCTAGAGAGGCCAGGTCTACCCAGCCATCGTCGGCTTGGGAGGCCAGGTCTACGCCGCCGGCACCGGCAGGGAGGCCAGGTCTACCCTGCCGGCGCCAGCTTGGGAGGCCATGTCTACCCCGCCAGCGCCGGCTAGGGATGCCAGGTCTACGCCGACGGAGCCGGCTTGGGAGGCCAGGCCTACCCCGCCGGCGCCGGCTAGAGAGAAGAGGTCTACACCGTAGGCGCCGGAAGGGAGGGCAGGTCTTCGCCACCGGCGCCGGCAGGGAGGCCAGGTCTATCCCGCTGGCGCCAGGTAGGGAGACCAGGTCTACCCCACCGGCGCCGGCAGGGAGGCCAGGTCTACCACGACAGTGCCGGATATGGAGGGAGGTTTACCCCGCCGGCGCCGGCTAAGTAGGCCAGGTCTACCCCACCAACGCCGGCAGGGAGGCCATGTCTACGCCACCGGCGCCTGCAGGGAGGCCAGGTCTTCCTTGCCGGCGATGGCAGGGTGTCCATGTCTACCAGGCCGGCGCTGGCTAGGGAGGCCAGTTCTACGACGCCGGCGCCAGCTTGGGAGCCCAGGTCTACCCCGCTGGCGCCAGCTTGGGAGGCCAGGTCTACCCCACCGGCGCCGACTACGGAGTCCAGGTCTACCCCGCCAGTGCCGGCAGGGAGGCCAGGTCTTCCTTGCTGGCGCTGGCTAGGGATGCCAGATCTACCCCGCTGGCACCGGCTATGGAGGCCAGGTCTACACCGCCGACGACGGCTTGGGAGCCAGGTCTTCCTTGGCGGCGCCGGATTGGGAGGCCAGGTCTACGACGCCGGCGCCGGCTACAGAGGCCATGTCTACCCCACCAGCGCCGGCTTGGGAGACCAGGTCTACTGTACCGGGGCCGGCTAGGGAGGCCAGGTCTACGCCGCCGGCGCCGGCTAGGGAGGCCAGGTCTATCCTTCTGGCGCCGGCAGGGAGGCCAGGTCTATCTCGCCGGCGCCGGCAGTGAGGCCAGGTATACGCCGCCAGCGCCGGCTAGGGAGGCCAGGTCTGCGCCGCCGGCGCCGGCTAGGAAGGCAATGTATACGCAGCCGGCACCAGCTAGGGAGGTCAGGTCTACGCCACCGGCGCCGGCTTCGGAGGCCAGGTCTACGACGCCGGCGCCGGCTACAGAGGCCATGTCTACCCCGCCGGTGCCGGCTTGGGAGACCAGGTCTACTATACCGGTGCCGGCTAGGGAGGCCAGGTCTACGCCGCCGGCGCCGGCTAGGGAGGCCAGGTCTATCCTTCTGGCGCCGGCAGGGAGGCCAGGTCTATCTCGCCGGCGCCGGCAGTGAGGCCAGGTATACGCCGCCAGCGCCGGCTAGGGAGGCCAGTTCTGCGCCGCCGGCGCCGGCTACGGAGGCCAGGTCTACCACGCCGGCACCGGCTAGGGAGGCCAGGTCTCCCGCCGGTGCCGGCTAGGAAGGCAATGTATACGCAGCCGGCACCAGCTAGAGAGGTCAGGTCTACGCCACCGGCGCCGGCTTCGGAGGCCAGGTCTACGACGCCGGCGCCGGCTACAGAGGCCATGTCTACCCCGCCGGTGCCGGCTTGGGAGACCAGGTCTACTATACCGGCGCCGGCTAGGGAGGCCAGGTCTACGCCACCAGCGCCGGCTAGGGAGGCCAGGTCTATCCTTCTGGCGCCAGCAGGGAGGCCAGGTCTATCTCGCCGGCGCCGGCAGTGAGGCCAGGTATACGCCGCCAGCGCCGGCTAGGGAGGCCAGGTCTGCACCGCCGGCGCCGGCTACGGAGGCCAGGTCTACCACGCCGGCACCGGCTAGGGAGGCCAGGTCTCTCCCGCCGGTGCCGGCTAGGAAGGCAATGTATACGCAGCCGGCACCAGCTAGAGAGGTCAGGTCTACGCCACCGGCGCCGGCTTCGGAGGTCAGGTCTACGCCGCCGGCTCCGGCTAGGGAGGCCAGGCTTACGACGCTGGCGCTGGTTTGGGAGACCAGGTCTACCCTGCCGGCGCCAGCTAGGGAGGCCAGTTCTACCCGGCCGGCGCCGGCTAGCGAAGCCGTGTCTACCCAGCCGGCGCTGCCTAGAGAGGCCAGGTCTACCCAGCCGTCGTCGGCTTGGGAGGCCAGGTCTAGCCCTCTGGCGCCGGCTTGGGAGGCCAGGTCTACCCCGCTGGCGCCGGCAGGGAGGCCAGGTCTTCCTTGCCGGCGCCGGCTAGGGAGGCCAGATCTACCCCTCCGGCACCAACTACGGAGGCCAGGTCTACGCCGCCGACGCCGGCTAGGGAGGCCAGGTCTATGACGCCGGCGCCGGCTTTGGAGGACAGGTCTACCCCGCCGGCGAGGACTTGTGAGGCCAGGTCTACGCCAAGGCGCTGGCTAGCGAGGAAATGTCTACAATGCCGACGCTGGCTAAAAGAGGCCAGGTCTGCGCCACCGGCGCCGGCTTGGGAGGCCAGGTTTACCGCGCCGGCGCCGGCAGGGAGGCCAGGTCTACCCCGCTGGCGCCGGAAGGGAGGCCAGGTCTACCCCGCCGGCGCCGGCTATGGAGGCAATGACTATTCTGCCGCCGCCTGATAGGGAGGCCAGGTCTACGACGCCGGCGCCGGATTGGTTGGTCAGGTCTACCCTGCCGACGCCGGCAGGGAGGCCAGGTCTACCCCGCCGGCGCCGGCTAGGGAGGAAATGTCTACATCGCCGACGCCGGCTAGGGTGGCCAGGTCTAACCCGCCGCGCCAGCTAGGGATGCCAAGTCTACCCGGCCTGCGCCGCCTAGAGAGGCCAGGTCTATCCCGCTGGCGCCGGCTTGGGAGGCCAGGTCTACCACGTTGACGCCGGCAGGGAGTCCAGGTCTACCACGACAGTGCCGGATATGGAGGGAGGTTTACCCCACCGGCGCCGGCTAAGTAGGCCAGGTCTACCCCACCAACGCCGGCAGGGAGGCCATGTCTACGCCACCGGCGCCTGCAGGGAGGCCAGGTCTTCCTTGCCGGCGATGGCAGGGTGTCCATGTCTACCAGGCCGGCGCTGGCTAGGGAGGCAATGTCTACGCCGCTGACGCTGGCTAGGGAGGCCAGTTCTACGACGCCGGCGCCAGCTTGGGAGCCCAGGTCTACCCCACCGGCGCCGACTACGGAGTCCAGGTCTACCCCGCCAGTGCCGGCAGGGAGGCCAGGTCTTCCTTGCTGGCGCTGGCTAGGGATGCCAGATCTACCCCGCTGGCACCGGCTATGGAAGCCAGGTCTACACCGCCGACGACGGCTTGGGAGCCAGGTTTTCCTTGGCGACACCGGATTGGGAGGCCAGGTCTATGACGCCGGCGCCGGCTACAGAGGCCATGTCTACCCCGCCGGCGCCGGCTTGGGAGACCAGGTCTACTATACCGGCGCCGGCTAGGGAGGCCAGGTCTACACCGCCGGCGCCGGCTAGGGATGCCAGGTCAACGCCGACGGAGCCGGCTTGGGAGGCCAGGTCTTCCTTGCCGGCGATGGCAGGGTGTCCATGTCTACCAGGCCGGCGCTGGCTAGGGAGGCAATGTCTACGCCGCCGACGCTGGCTAGGGAGGCCAGTTCTACGACGCCGGCGCCACCTTGGGAGCCCAGGTCTACCCCGCTGGCGCCAGCTTGGGAGGCCAGGTCTACCCCGCCGGCGCCGACTACGGAGTCCAGGTCTACCCCGCCAGTGCCGGCAGGGAGGCCAGGTCTTCCTTGCTGGCGCTGGCTAGGGATGCCAGATCTACCCCGCTGGCACCGGGTATGGAGGCCAGGTCTACACCACCGACGACGGCTTGGGAGCCAGGTCTTCCTTGCCGACACCGGATTGGGAGGCCAGGTCTACGACGCCGGCGCCGGCTAGGGAGGCCAGGACTATCCTTCTGGCGCCGGCAGGGAGGCCAGGTCTATCTCGCCGGCGCCGGCAGTGAGGCCAGGTATACGCCGCCAGCGCCGGCTAGGGAGGCCAGGTCTGCGCAGCCGGCGCCGGCTACGGAGGCCAGGTCTACCACGCCGGCACCGGCTAGGGAGGCCAGGTCTCTCCCGCCGGTGCCGGCTAGGAAGGCAATGTATACGCAGCCGGCACCAGCTAGGGAGGCCAGGTCTACCCCAATGGCGCCGGCTTGGGAGGACAGGGCTACCCTGATGGCGCCGGCTAGCGAGGCAATGTCTATGCTGCCGACGCTGGCTAAAGGAGGCCAGGTCTACGCCACTGGAGCTAAAACGGAGGCCAGGTCTACCCCGCCAGCGCTGGCTAGGGAGGCAATGTCTACACGTCTGACGCCGACTAGGGAGGCCAGTTCTACGCCGCCGGCGCTGGCATGGGAGGCCAGGTCTACGCCACCGGCGTGGGCAGGGAGGCCAGTTCTACAACGCCGGCGCCGGCTACGGAGGCCAGGTCTACCCCTCCAGCGCCGGCTAGGGAGGCCAGTTCTACGCCGCCGGCGCTGGCATGGGAGGCCAGGTCTACCCCGCCGGCGCCGGTACGGACTCCAGGTCTACCCCGCTGGCGCCGGCTACGGAGGACAGGTCTAACCCGACGACGCCTGCTAGGGAGGCCAGGTCGATCGCACCGGCGCCAGCTAGGAAGACAATGTCTACGCTGCCGGTGCAGGCTTGAGAGGCCAGGTCTACCCCGCCGGCGCCAGCTAGGGAGGCCAGGTCTACACCACCGGCGCCAGATAGGAAGACAATGTTTACGCATCCGGCGCCAGCTAGGGAGGCCAGGTCTTCCCCGCCAGCGCCGGCTTGGGAGTCCAGGTGTACCCTGCCGGCGCCGGCTTGGGAGACCATGTCTACTATACCGGTGCCGGATAGGGAGGCCAGGTCTACGGCGCCGGCGCCGGCAGGGAGGCCAGGTCTAACTGCCAGCGCCAGGTAGGGAGGTCACGTATACGCCGCCGGCGCCGGCTACAGAGGCCAGGTCTACGCCGCTGGCGCCGGCTACGGAGGCCAGGTCTATCCCGCTGGTGCCGGCTAGGCAGACAATGTATACGCAGCCGGCGCCAGTTAGGGAGGCCAGGTCTGCACCACCGGCGCCGGCTTGGGAGGCCAGGACTACTATGCCAGCGCTGTCTAGGGAGGCCAGGTCTAGTCTGCCGGCGCTGGCTTGGGAGGCCAGGTCTACCCTGCCGGCGCCGGCAGGGAGGCCAGGTCTACCCTGCCGGCGCCGGCAGGGAGGACAGGTCTACCACGCCAGCGCCAGCTATGGAGGCAATGACTAAGCCGCCGAGGCCTGATAGGGAGGCCAGGACTACCCCGCCGGTGCCGGCTACGAAGGCCAGGTCTAACTCACCGGCGCCAGCTAGGGAGACCAGGTCTACCCCTCCGCCGCCGGCAGGGAGGCCAGGTCTACCACGCCCGCGAGGCTAGGGAGGCCAGGTCTACCCCGCCGGCGCCGGCTTGGGAGGCCAGGTCTACCAAGCTGGTGTGGCTAGGGAGGCCAGGTCCACCTCGCCGGCGCCGGCTAGGGAGGCGAGGTCTATCCCGCCGGAGCCGGCAGGGAGGCCAGGTCTACCCTGCCGGCGCCAGCTAGAGAGGCGACGTCTACCCGGTCTGCGCCGCCTAGAGAGGCCAGGTCTACCCGGCCGGCGCCGCCTAGAGAGGCCAGTTGTACCCCGCTGGCGCCGGCAGAGAGGCCAGGTCTACCCCGCCGGCGCCGCCTAGAGAGGCCAGTTGTACCCCGCTGGCGCCGGCAGAGAGGCCAGGTCTACCCCGCCGGCGCCGGAAGGGAGGCCAAATCTACCCTGCCGATGCCGGGTAGGGAGGACAGGTCTACCGTCCGTCGCTGGGTAGGAAATCCAGGTCTAACCCGCCGGCGCGGACAGGGTGGCCAGGTCTTCCCTGCCGACGCTGGCTAGGTAGGCCAGGTCTACGCTGCCGGCGCTGGCTTGGGAGGCCAGGTCTACCCCGCTGGCGCCAGCTAGGGAGGCCAGGTCTACCCCGCCGGCTTCACCTTGAGTGGCCAGGTCTACCGCACCGGCGCTGGCAGGGAGGACAGGTCTAACTCGACGGCACCGGCTAGGGATGACTAGTGTAACCCCGCCGGCGCCAGAAGAGAGGCCAGGTCTACCCCACCGGCGGCGGAAGGGAGGCCAGGTCTACCCCGCCGGCGCCGTCTAGGGAGTCAATGTCTATGCCGCCGACGCCGGCTAGGTAGCCCAGGTCTACCCCGCCGGCGCCAGCTAGGGAGGCAATGTCTAAGCCGCCGGCGCCGCCTAGAGAGGCCAGGACTACCCCGCTGGCAGCGGCTACGAAGACCAGATCTACAACGCCAGCACCGGCTAGGGAGGCCAGGTCTACCTCGCCGGCGCCGGCTAGAGAGGCCAGCTCTACCCCGCCGGCGCCGGTTTGGGAGTCCAGGTCTACCCGGCCGGCTCCGCCTAGAGAGGCCAGGTGTACCCCGCTGGCACCGGCTACGGAGGCCAGGTTTACCCCGCCCGCGCCGACTAGGGAGGCCAGGTCTACGCCACCGGCGCCGGCAGGGAGGCCAGGTCTTCCTTGCCGGCGCCGGCAGAGTGTCCAGGTCTACCCCGCCGGCGCCGGATAGCGAGGCAATGTCTATGACACCGACAACGGCTAGGGAGGCCAGGTCTACGCTGCCGGCGCCGGTTTGGGAGGCCAGGTCTACCCCGACGACGCCGGCGGGGAGGACAGGTCTGCCCCGACGGTGCTGGCTAGCGAGGCAATGTCTACGCGCCGACGCCGGCTAGGGAGGCCACCTCTACGACGCCGGCGCCGTCTTGTGAGGCCAGGTCTACCCCGCCGCCGCCGGCTAGGGAGGCCAGGTCTACGCCACAGGCGCTGGCTCGGAAGGCCAGGTGTACCCCGCCGGTGCCGGCAGGAAGACCAGGTCTACACCGCCTGCACCGGCTACGGATGCCAGGTCTATACCGCCGGCGCCGGCTTGGGAGGCCAGGTCTACGAGTCCGGCGCCGGCAGGTAGGCCAGGTCTACCCCACCTGCAACAGCGACGGAGGCCAGGTCTACACCACCGGAACTGGCTTGGGAGGCCAGGTCTACTCAGGCAGCGCCGGCTAAGGAGGCAATGTGTACGCCGCGGACGCCGGCCAGGGAGGCCAGGTCTACCACGCCAGCGCCGGCATGGGAGACCAGGACTACCCCGCCGGCGCTGGCTTGGGAGGTCATGTCTACCGCGCCGGCACCGGCTTGGGAGGCCAGGTCTACCATGCTGGTGCCGGCTAGGGAGGCCAGGTCTACCATGCCGGCGCCAGCTAGGGAGGCAATGTCTGCGCCGCCGACGCCGGCTATGGAGGCCAGGTCTACCCCGCTGGCGCCGGCTACGGAGGCCAGATCTACCCTGCCGGCGCCGTCTTGGGAGGCCAGGTCTATCCCACCGGCGCCGGCAGGGAGGCCAGGTCTACCCTGCCGGTGCCGGCAGGGAGGCGAGGTCTACCCCGCCGGCGCCGGCTAGGGAGGCAATGTCTACGCCGCCGACACCGGCAAGGGAGGCCAGGTCTACGACCCTCGCGCCACCTTGGGAGGCCAGGTCTACCCCGCCAGCGATGGCAGGGATGCCAGGTCTACCTAGGCAGAGCCGGTTAGGTAGGCAATGTTTACGCCGCCGACACCGGCTAGGGAGGCCAGGTCTACCCCGCCGGCACCGGCAGGGAGGCCAGGTCTACCCCGCCGGCGCCGGATAGGGAGGCCAGGTCTATCCTGCCGGCGCAGGCTAGGAAGACAATGTCTACGCCGCCGGCGCAGGTTAGGGAGGCCAGGTCTACCCCACCAATGCCAGCAGGGAGGCCAGGTCTACCCCACCGGCGCCGGCTTAGGAGGCCAGATCTACGCCACCGGCCGGCTTGGGAGGCCAGGTCTACGCCACCGTCGCCGAATTGGGAGGCCAGGTCTACCCCGCCGTGCCGGCAGGGACGCCAGGTCTACCCCTCCGCCGCCGGCTAGGGAAGCAATGTCTACGCCGTCGACGCCGGCTAGGGAGGCCAGGTCTAAGCCGCAGGCGCCGGCTTGGGAAGCCAGGTCTACACCGCCGGCGAAGGCAGGGAGGCCAGGTCTACCCCGCCGGTGCAGGCAGGGAGTCCAGGTCTACCCCGCCGGTGCCGGCAGGGGGTCCAGGTCTTCCCCGTTGCTGCCGGCTAGGGAGGCCAGGTCTACCCCGCCGGCACCGGCTAGGGAGGCCACGTCTACCTAGCCTGCGCCGCCTAGAGAGGCCAGGTCTACCCAGCCATCGCCGCCTAGAGAGGCCAGGTCTACCCCACCGGCGCCGGCTAGGGAGGCCAGGTCTACTCCGCCAGCGCCGGCTAGGGAGGCCAGGTCTACACCACCGGCGCTGGCTAGGAAGACAATGTATACGCAGCAGGCGCCAGCTAGGGAGACCAGGTCTACACCACCGGCGCTGGCTTAGGAGGCCAGGTCTACCATGCCGGCTCCGGCAGGGAGGCCAGGTCTACCCCTCCTGCGCCGGCTAGGGATGCCAGGTCTACGCCGTTGGCGTGGGCTTGGGAGGCCCGGTCTACCCCGTGGGCGCCTGCAGGGAAGCCAGGTCTACCCTGCCGGTGCAGGCTAGGGAAGCCAGGTCTATCCCTCCGGCGCCGGCTAGGGAGACCAGGTCTTCCCCGCCGGCACCGGCTTCGGAGACCAGTTCTACCCCACCGGCGCCGGTTTGGGTGGTCTAGTGGGTTGACCCTGGCTGGATGCCAGGTGCCCACCAAAGCATCTCTATCACTCCCCCTTCTTAACTGTACAGGGGGAAGAAAATATAACCAAAGGCTCGTGGGTCAAGATAAGGACAGTTTAATAAACTGAAAGCCAAGGTCGCGCGTGAAAGCAAAGAAAAACAAATGATATTATTCTCTACTTCCCATCAGCAGGCGATGTCTAGCCACTTCCTGGGAAGCAGGGCTTCAGTACGCGTAGTGGTTGCTCCTGAAGACAAAAAATGCCCCCCTTCCGTCTCCCTTTACTTAGCTTTTATATCTGAGCTGACGTCATATGGTATGGAATATCTGTTTGGTTAGTTTAGGTCAGCTGTCCTGGTTATGTCCCCTCCCGAGATCTCGCCCTGCCCCAGCCTGCCGTTGAGGGGGGGGCAAAAATGTTGGAGAGACAGCCTTGATGCTGTGCCAGCACTGCTCAGCAGTAGCCAAAACACTGGTGTGTTATCAACACCTTTCTAGCTACTGATGCAGAGCACAGTGCTATGAGGGCTGCTATGGGGAGTATTAACTCCATCTCAGCCAGACCCAATACAGGTGGCCAGGTCTACCATGCCTGCGCCGGCTAGGGAGGCCAGGTGTACACCGCCGGCGCCGGCAGGGAGGCGAGGTCTACCCTGCCGGTGCCGGCAAGGAGGCCAGGTCTTCCCCGCCAGCGCCGGCTAGGGAGGCCAGGTCTACCGTGCTGGTGACGGCTAGGGAGGCCAGGTCTACTATACCGGCGCCGGCTAGAGAGGCCAGGTCTACGCCGCAGGCGCCGGCTTGGTTGGCCAGGTCTACCCCGCTGGCGCCGGCTAGGGAGGCCAGGTCTACGCCGCAGGCGCCGGCTAGGGAGGCAATGTCTATGCCGCCGGCGCCGGCTAGGGAGGCCAGGTCTACCCCGTTGGCGCCGGCAGGGAGGCCAGGTCTAACTCGTCGGCACCGGATAGGGAGGCCAGGTCTACCTCGCCGGCGCCGGATAAGGGGGCCAGGTCTACCGCGCCGGCGCCGGCTATGGAGGCCAGGTCTGCGCTGCCGGCGCCATCTTGGGAGGCCAGGTCTACTCCGCCGGCTCCGGTAGGTAGGCCAGGTCTACCACGCTGGCGCGGCTTGGGAGGCCAGGTCTAACCCGCCGGCGCCGGCTAGGGAGGCCAGGTCTATCCCGCCGGCACCGGCTAGGAAGACAATGTCTACACTGCCGGCGCCAGCTAGGGAGGCCAGGTCTACGCCGCCGGCGTCGGTTTGGGAAGCCAGGTCTACGCTGCCGGCACTGGCTTCGGAGGCCAGGTCTACCCCGCGGGCGCCGGCAGGGAGGCCAGGTCTACCCCGCCGGCGCCGCACAGGGAGTCCAGTTCTATCCCGCCGGCGACGGCTAGGAAGAAAATGTATACGCAGCCGGCGCCAGCTAGGGAGGCCAGGTCTTCGCCACCGAGGCCGGCTTGGGAGGCCAGGTCTACGCCGCCGGCGCCGGCTTGGGAGGCCTGGCCTACGACGCTGGCGCCGGCTTGGGAGGCCAGGTCTACCCTGCTGGTGCCAGCTAGGGAGGCTAGGTCTACCCCGCCGGCGCGGGCTTGGGAGGCCAGGTCTACCTCGCCGGCGCCGGCTAAGGGGGCCAGGTCTACCGCGCCGGCCCCGGCTATGGAGGCAATGATTATGCCGCCGACGCCTGATAGGGAGGCCATGTCTACACCGCCGGCGCCGGCTTGGGAGTCCAGGTCTAGCCCGCTGGCGCCGGCTTGGGAGGCCAGGTCTACCCCGCGGGCGCCGGCAGCGAGGCCAGGTCTTCCTTGCCTGCGCCGGCTAGGGAGGCCAGATCTACCCCGCCGGCACCAACTACGGAGGCCAGGTCTACGCCGCCGACGCCGGCTAGGGAGGCCAGGTCTTCCCTGCCGGCGCCGACTTGGGAGGCCTGGTCTACCCCGCTGGCGCCGGCTAGGGAGGACAGGTCTAACTCGATGGCGCCGGCTTGGGAGGCCAGGTCTACCACGCTGGCGCGGCTAGGGACGCCAGCTCTACCTCGCCGTACCTGGATAGGGAGGCCAGGTCTATCCTGCCGGCGCAGGCTAGGAAGACAATGTCTACGCCGCTGGCGCCAGCTAGGGAGGCCAGGTCTTCGCGGCCGGCTCCAGCTTGGGAGGCCAGGTCTACCCCACCAGCGCAGGCTTGGGTGGCCAGGTCTACCCCGCCGGCGCCGTCAGGGAGGACAGGTCTAACTTGCCGGCGCCGGCTAGGAAGGCCAGGTCTACCCCACCAACGCCGGCAGGGAGGCCACGTCTGCCCTGCCGGCGCTGCGTAGGGAGGCCAGGTCTTCCGCGCCGGCGCTGGCTAGGGAGGCCAGGTCTACCCCGCCAGCGCCGGCAGGGAGGCCAGGTCTTCCCCGCCGGCGCCGGCTATGAAAACAACGTCTACGCCGCCGGCGCACAGGTAGGGAGGCCAGGTCTATGCTGCCAGCGCCGGCTTGGGAGGCCAGGTCTACCCCGCCGGCGCTGGCTAGGGAGGCCAGGTCTACCCCGATGTCGCCGTCTAGGGAGGCCAGGTCTACGCCGCCGGCGCCGGCAGGGAGGCCAGGTCTACCCCGCCGGCGCCGGCTAGGGAGGACAGGTCTACGCCACCGGCGCCGGATTGGGAGTCCAGGTTTACCACGCTCATGCAGATAGGGAGGCCAGAACTACCCCGCCGGCGCCGGCTAGGGAGGCCTGGTCTATCCCGCCGGCGCCGGCTAGGAAGATGTCGTGGTTTAACCCCAGCCAGCAACTAAACACCACGCAGCCGCTCACTCACTCCCCCCCACTCAGTGGGATGGGGGAGAAAATCGGGAAAAGAAGCAAAACCCGTGGGTTGAGATAAGAACGGTTTAATAGAACAGAAAAGAAGAAACTAATAATGATCATGATAACACTAATAAAATGACAACAGCAATAATGAAAGGATTGGAATGTACAAATGATGCGCAGTGCAATTGCTCACCACCCGCCGACCGACACCCAGCCAGTCCCCGAGCGGTGAATCCCTGCCCCCCCCACTTCCCCGTTCCTAAACTGGATGGGACGTCACATGGTATGGAATACACCGTTGGCCAGTTTGGGTCAGGTGCCCTGGCTGTGTCCTGTGCCAACTTCTTGTGCCCCTCCAGCTTTCTCACTGGCTGGGCATGAGAAGCTGAAAAATCCTTGACATTAGTCTAAACACTACTGAGCAACAACTGAAAACATCAGTGTTATCAACATTCTTCACATACTGAACTCAAAACATAGCACTGTACCAGCTACTAGGAAGACAGTTAACTCTATCCCAGCTGAAACCAGGACAGAAG